>NC_091155.1:47278034-47435534 GCF_040958095.1 Procambarus clarkii
AACATTAATGACTACAGCTTAAAACTAATGGGAAAGTTTTGTCAATGTTAAGGGGAACAGGCGTTACTCTCGCTTTTTTTAGAATATCTGGAAAGGTTTGGAGTTCAAGTGACTTGGGCTGATCTAATAGGCTTTAGGTACAGAGACTGGGGATAGTTCCCTGTAAGATAGTCCTTAATGTCAGTACTGGAAGATGGAATATCATTAGCAAGGGATGAACCAATGGAAGAGAAGAACCTATTGAACTCAATAGCAGAATCAGAGGCTGAAAGCTGAGTGTGTGTGTGTGTGTGTGTGTGCCAGATTTAACCTTGTTTGTGTTAATATGCTATAAAATTTGTGTGAAGATGCTCTGGGAAAATAAAGGAAATCAACCATTCCAATAAATATATTTTTCTAACTACATACATAAATACAATAATTATATTATAAAAAAACAGTACCACCCAATTTAATATCATAAAATTGTGTAGTGAGTACAATAGGGCATGAATGATAGATACTACTACGAGCCAAGTTTAATTAATAAAGCTTAGGTAGGGGAAAATCAACAGAGGTGGTCACAGCAATAATAACAATTGAGTTGGCCCACCCACATCGGGTGGCCCTGGATGAATTATTAAATAATTAATCATCAGTAGGGGGCCATTTCTTGATATATATTTAGTAAAAATGTAAGGTCCTCAATGAAAGCATTATCTAATTGAGACTTACTAATAGACTCTTGGTAGAAGATAGCATCTGCTATGTCTTCATGCCTGCAAAAATAGGCTGCCGAGTGCAAATGATGAGGATAATTTGAAGAATAATGACGTGCTAAATGTAAGTGTTGATTATACCTTTTACTGGGTATCAGGTAAAAAGGACAATTTCGACATTGACAAGCATTACCCAACAGCCCTACATTTGGTCGGTATTTCTTATACACTTCTTCAAAAGTATCATTTGTTACCTGAACTCCTCGTCCAGAAGCCTCTATTAGGATTTGTGACCTTGTCATGGGGCGCACAATTTCTCTGTGTGTTGATAAATATTCCTGCAACCACAAATCCTTTTTATGTTGAACAATTATATTTTCAAACTCCTTGTAAATATTGAGACAATTCTCCTGGTGAACCCGCTGAGTCACTAAAGCTTGGACGTTATCACTAACATTTGAAGTTAGCCGTTCACGAGAGTCTCTATACTGTAGGGCATGTGCAGTATAAATAAACACGTTGTGTTCATTAAACATATTGTCAATAACGTCTTCCTTTAGACCAACTTCTTTAGCAAAAATTCGCAATGAAAACCAAGATATATCTCCAGCCAGAAAAACATCCCGTAGCTTCTCTACCTTTTTCATATCCACAGCTATGGGGATCTGTTCAATTAACTTTTCCTTAATATTTTGCATGTCCTCGTCTTTAAAATGTTTTCTGGCTGTCTTCTCAACCTCTTCTAAGGTATAAAAATCCTTAAGGGTTAGGTTTTCTGAGGTCGCAATGTAGTTCTTCACCCATTCTTCTTTAAGCTTTTCATCAACAAGTGTTTTGGCAAAGAAATCAGTGAAGGGTGTGGAATTCTTTTCCTGTTTCTTATATTTAGAAAGGCAACGACCAATGTATTCTAAGAGAATCATCCTCACAACTTTGATAACAACTTTATCCTCTAGAGGAGTCTCATCACTTCGTTGATGTAAGTAAAGTATAAACATAGGTTTAATTAGTGACTCACATTTTATGGGTTTTTCCCCAAAATTTCTTTCAAAACTCTCTGTCATGAGTGCTTGGGCCGTGTCATTGATAAGCACTTGCCAATATTTCTTAAAACTTGGTCGGTGGAGATACCCCGATGTTGCTGTTGCTTCTATGTGTGCAATACGCAATCGCACAAACTCAGGCCTAGGCTGAGTTGGGTTTTCAAACAGAATCCTCATCCAGGTCACTCCTAAAGCTGCCATGTGAATGTCAAAATCAATAATGTATGGATTTTTTGTGATTGCATAAGTCGCACACATCGCATAGAGTCTTGTACCCATTAATGGGGCCATAATTTGGGAAGCATCTTGAGAAAAGATCGGGATTATGGCATTAAAGTTATTATCAGATACCAACTCCACTACTTTGCTCTTTTCTATGGCAACCTGGCTCATGATAGTATATGGCCATTTCAGTATACTTCTAACACTATATGACCATGGATTGATTGTTACAGAGTTACTATGTGGAGTATATACGGGAATGCCAGAGATCGTAAACAGTTTTAAAAACTCATATTTATTATTACTATTCAACATCGTGGGGAAATCTCGATCTTGCAAGTCAGATATAGTGGAGTTCATTGTTACTTGACAATAATCATCTGGATCATTTTTAATGCGCATTATCAACTTTTTTTGTTCTTCATAAATCTCCATGAACATTTTACAATCATTTCTATAATCTTCATCTGAATGACCTTTCATCTGAAGACATTTAGTTTCATATTTTCCACCTCTTACTGTTGTACTCAGAATAGTTTCAGCCAGATCTTTTTCATTTTGGAATTTTTCAGTGGTTAATATTACTCTTATTTTATTAAGCAAGGATCTTAACTCTAATTCATATTTTTTAAATTCTTTTTGTTCTAACCGATCTCGAATAGATCTACTACTGAGTTCCTCACTAGCTTGAATTGATTTCAAAATTCTTTCCATTAAAGGTAATACATCTGAAGGAACTGGTTCTTTCTTATTATTAATTTGAATAATAACCGAATTCCATTGTCGAAATACTTCATTCAACTCAAATAATGATATACGACGAAACTGGGGTGAAATGTGACATCCATTATTACCATATATTAATCTAAGTTGTTTCACTTGTTCTTGTTCACAGGGAAAATATACCCACTCATTCAGGTAGAATTTATCCTTGGCTATACCCCCTGGCAGTAAGAAACCTTTCACTGACAACTTCAGGATCGGTGAAGTTCCATCAGATATGTATCCACCAATTTTCTTCATCTCTTCCTCTAATTCATCTGACGTTTTCGCCCAGAAAAGTGAAGGCATATTGGTACTACCATTGTGCAAACGCGACCTTATATCCAGACTATACTGAACGGGAAAGTCACATCCCACACCTAACACAAAAACCTCACAAATCTTATTCTCAACCTCATTCATTTTGTCAATAACATGACTTGGCTGAATCAATGTTGTATTATGATGGCCGTCAGTAATAAGAAACACTTTGATATACCTCTCCTTACATTGGTAAACCTCATGTACAATAGTTTGTAGGGCACCAGTCAAATCTGTTTGACCATTAGCAAAATCACTATTTATTAGGTTTGTTTCTGATCGTTTTAATTCAACTTTACTGCCAAACACGAACAGATTCGTTCTCCCTACCAAATGAGGTGCCACATATTCGTTCCACCCTGTCATTACACCATTCCAGTAAATGAACATGGATCCTGACACATCTGCCATGAGAATATTGTAGGTACTTGCTTGATGAGACACATTATTCTTTGGATCCGCTCCCGTTAATAATAAATCTGGTACTTTAGCTGGCATCTGGAACACTATGTGAGTCTTCTCTTCACCTTCGACATTCTTCTCTTTAATAATACAGAGTTCCATTTCCAATATCCCAAAATCATTCGTCTCTTGTTCATCATCTTCCTCTATTATAGCCATTTCAGGCGGGAGGGGGGGCAACATTAACTGCTGTGTAGATTGTTCTAAAAAATAAAAAAAAAAAAAAATATATATATTAAAATAAGAAAAAAAAAGGTATATTGTAAAAAATGTATATAAACATCTATATATTCGTATTATTACCTACCATCCATTGTTTCCTCTTCTAAACTAGATTTGGGGTTCGTTTCAGCTTTCTCCAAGTAATTTCCCATTATGTCAGTTTGTCTTTAAGGAGAGGATGCGGAGGGCATCCTGACTGCTAATAAACTGAAGGCTCAGATGATATTCAACTCCTTTTATATAATCATACAACATGCACTTCACTTCTGTTTCATTGTCACTGATGTATCCAAGATGGACTGTATAGTAGGCATAATGTATTGTAAGATTTTTCTAAGGTACCTGATGTTTGAACACATATGATGTTTAAATATTTTTTTTTATGAAGAAGGTTTGAATCTTTTTCTTATTGGATTATCATCATTGTCTTCAACATTTTCCATTAATTCTTCATCATGTTCTTTTAAATTAAAGAATTGATTGGCATCGTATTCTGCCTGAACCTTACCCCGATTATTAATAAATTCTATTATACCACACATAATTAAACTTATTCCAGTTTGAACCAAGGCATGTATTATTATTGTACTAGAAGAAGTTGGTTGATAGTGTTTCATATCTTTCATGTCTAATGAAAGAAGCATTAATAATTTGTCAACATGTTCATTCTTGTTATTTTCAATGCGTTGTAAACTAATTATAATCTGCTTAAAAATTAGGTTTATTGACGATAAATACTGAGGATATTTCTGGAGAGCAATGTCTTTAATTTGTTCAGAAACATTTTTAAATAATTGAAAGAAGTCTTTAACATAAGAGTGATCTGATAATATGTTTTGTACCAAAGTTATCATATTTATAATATTTTTCAATTCTTCATCGTCCATATCCTCTAGATTTTGATTACCAAATTCATAAATAAATTTAGACATTTCATCATCATTGTTTTTAGGAGAACATTTTTGTTGAATGTATATTTTCAATAGATATCGTCGTAATTCTTTATTATTCTTTTTCACTTTATAATCAAATACATGACTATATAAACTACCTCTATCTTTTTGGGGGAAATGTGGTCTAGGAGATGGCAAATCTGATAGTTCTGGTTGTTTTTGTTGTTCTAGTTTTGATTCTGGTTCCATTTTAGGTTTAGGTCTTGGTTCAAGTTCAAGTATGGGTTCAGGTTCAAGTATGGGTTCGGGTTCAAGTTCAAGTATGGGTTCAGGTTCAAGTATGGGTTCAGGTTCAAGTATGGGTTCGGGTTCGGGTTGTAAAGAAATTTGTGAAAATAAAGGTAATGACGATATTGAATCTGAAGATAGTATTCTTGAGTAATCATCAGATGATGTAGGTAAATATAAATTACTATTAATAATAGATTCCATTTTTATTTACTAAGGTAATAAATGTACATTATATATTTCATCAAACCCCAAAAATATCATAATATTTTGAATGAAATTAGAATCTCGATGGTTGATTGATTTTTCCGTCATAATAAGCTTAGAAAATTGACTAGTTTGCCATTTAATTAATTTATATTTATCTATATTTTTCCTTGGATAATCTATTAGTTTTACTGACACATAAATCCCATTTTCATTTCTATAACAGTCCCAATGAAATTTTTCGGGATAAATCATACTGAGTAGTAGCGTTTGTAGTTTGAATTCAACTTCACGTCCAGCCATGAATTGACAGAATCGTTCATTGTGATTTGGATTGCATTTAAGATATTCTTTGTATTCGGTTAAATATAGATCTTGACTGGCGGATAAAAACATGAGAATGAGGCGATTTATTTCATTTAATAAACATGCACACGTTGAATTGCTCTTGGTGGCTTTGAAATGTAAAGAACAATGTAAATGTCTACAATCTGGGTTCTTTTTACTATCTGCATAAAAATTAATAGTCTTCAAAGAATCTTGATATCCTCTAATTAGATTTTTGGAGAGCATTTGACAAAGATTAGTTATACTATGTGAAGGTGGTGGAAAATTATTACGTTTATTATAAACTTGTATAGGTTTTGGTATGGAATACTCATCTAATTTAATTTCTTCTCCAAATTTATAGATAGTTGAACTCCTTATATTAAAGACAGTAAGATACTGCAATACCGGTAATTTAAAAAGGATTTGATTAATTCCATAAACCCAAGCATATTTTACATTAAACTTGGTTACTAACAATTCTAGGCACTTATTCAAATCATCATCGTCATCATCACTAATCATTTCATCTTCATCTGCCTTTAAATGTAGAGATGTATAAATATTTTTAAGAGGGAAATGAAAAGCTGATTTATCTACATTACAAAAACCATTAGACATATTTACTACTAAAACAGAAGCTTCATAAAGAATATGATTTTTATAAAGACGGGGATTATAGTAACTATCATTTGGTTCATAAGATGTTTTTTGAATGTAGTTGAAAGCTAACAATAAACAATTATTGTCCATTTTTTATATATATATATATTATAAATGTTAGAAGATTGCATGTTATATATAGTATAATATATATTTAATTATTTATTTACATATTTTTTTTATTTATATATAAACGATTCGATTATTATTATTATTATTATCATCATTATTACTATTATTAATAATATTATTCTTAATATTATTAACTGCAGCATTAGTCGTAGCAGTATCGATAGTAATAGTTGTACCAATATTATCAATAGGGTTATTTGTAATTGTATTAGTAAGTATATTATTATTATTATTATTATTAGATATTGATAGAGAATTATTATTTATGGTTGGTGAAGCTTCTTTAGATGCCAATGGGTAAGTGTGATCTTCCAAATTAGAGATTGTATTTACATTCATATGACGATAACGGTGTCGTAGGGCCATTCGTGCATTGCTACCCCAGTGAATACTTTCATCATTTGTAAGCAATTGGTTAACTTCACCAACGCCATCCTCACCACTAAATTCTTCATCTTCTTCATTTCCACCTTCCATTATTATTTCACCTTGATTAATATAACTTTTTAAAAATTCCTTAACGTTTGAATGTCCTAAAATTTCACTAATAATTTTAAAAGGTAAAATATGATTCTTACCTAATTGTCTTGAAAGACTGTTAAAAGTACGTGTAGCAAAATCAGCTCGGAGTGAATGGAGACCTGCCCCTTTTAAATCTTCTTGAACACTATATTCTTCATTAGGAGATAATTTCTGATTTCTTTCTTTAGCAACTTTCCAAAGATAACTTTTAAAAACTTTATGTGTACTCTGGTAACTAGAATCAAAAATAGGTTTATCCAAATGATCAGCTATATTTGTCCCAGGATATTTCAGTAGAGTTAATCGTAACATCTTCTTATTTGCATAGGGAATGAGGTATTGAATAAAAAAAGTGGAAGCCCCTCCTTTTAATAAGGGAATGTTGCGATCCTTACCGTGTTTACTGTATACTACTGGCAAAACAACAGTCTGAGTGGCTGGGTAATATGCATCTACAACATTACGATAAGTTACATTGTTGGCTTCTTTGGCTCGAAGACCTGTATGGTATATAAGTAAAATTTTGTAAGCATGTTCAGACTGAGAAAAATTCCATATTCTAGCAACCGTCTGAGCGATCAAACGGCTATCTAAAATAGGCTTATTGTTACGGCGTAAATTAACAGATGTACGAGGAAGACGCATTTCTTGTCCAAGAATGGGACCTACGATGTACTTGTTTAGTGTTCGAACGTTGGTTAGACGCGTCATATATTTTAAATTGGCATCCCGGTTTAAATATACATTATATATATTTATCAAATCTGGTGTAACCGGTGCCTCCCGACCGACTTGCTGAAGCTTAAAACGGCCAAATTTTTCAAACGTACACTTGTAATTCTTCAAACTAGATGGGTTAAGTAATAAACGTTTTTTGCGCCTTTGTAGTGTGGATATAGGAGGAGAAGATTGTTGTTTATTGGTTTCTTCATCTTCATTTTCGACATATGTTATAATTTCTCGTTGCGTACGTGGATTAAAAATAGGACGATTGAATTCCTGTTTTATACATTCCAAATCACTTTGGTTTAGGTATTTACTAAATATTTGATCAATAACATGTTCATCCATTTTTTTATATATTTACCAAAAATTTTATATTAGAGGGGGTAAGTATATGTGTATTAGAGGAATAGTAATGAATAGGAATATATATGTGCTGAAGCACAATATAATACTTGTATAATTTACATAAGTTAAGCTTACAGGCACAGAAAACATTTCACCCATATATTTTGTATAATTATTTGTTATAATTTCTTTCATTTGAGCAATTTTATCTAAACAAGAAAGACTAGGATTATTATTATTATTATTATTATTATTATTATTATTATTATTATTGTTAATATTACTAATTTTGTTATTAATGTTCCCTGCAGTTATCTCATGTTGAAAATTCCGAATTTGTCGTATATCTTTGCTTATATTATCATAAATAAACTTTTCTAAATCAGGAATAATATAGAGATAATATACAGATACAATTTGTTGAAGTTTTTCTTTACGCAAATCAATACTAAACATGCTATTTAATGATATACCGACTAAACTAAAAATTAAACTATAATTTTGTGATGGTAATAAAATAGATAAAAATATAGAGGCTATATTAAATATATTCATAATTTTAGAACATAACGAATATAATCGAGATATTGAACAAAAATTTTCATAATTTTTATAAATTTTATCAATTTCATCAATATATTGTTCAATTATTAAATTATCTAATTCTAAAAGTATGTTATTTTCATGTTGTAAGCCGTTATTACTATTCATTGTAATTATTTTTTGTATTATTTAAAAAATATAATGTTGGATATATCTAATACAAAAATTTACTATTGTTTACAATGTTCAGGATTTTTCTGTTGGATTCTTAATATTCCCATCGAGTATAAATATTGTCCCAAGTGTTTTTCAACAGCCACAATTAATGTCTACATTAAAGATGCCAAGTTCTTATTGGATGCGTCAATTACTAATGAAATTTGCGAGCGAGGAAATACTAATAAAGAATTCAAACTTCATGAATGTACTAAACACTCAGATTATACCTCATTTATGGAAAAAAGTTCCCAATCTGGAAGAAGAATGTTTTCTCTTATTCTCATCCCCCCCTGTAGCACCTGAGGGTAGATTAAAATTTCAACAGAATGCGGTAACACAACCAAATTTATCCTCATTACAAACAATATCTGTAATCTATTTAAATAAAAGTGATACAAATATGTTGAGTATCACCAGTAACGGTATTTTAAAAATAAATGTTTCTCAGGAAATTGGAGAAATTTTATTAGTAGCTATACTATTTATTAAATCAATTGGAAAAACATATGTTATTATATCAGTCGAAGATAATAGTATTAGTGTAGTATGTATTTTAAAAAATCATATTAAAAGAGGAAAATTTTTTAATCAACAACTTTCCCAATTTCGTAAAAGCTATATCTATACCAACTTTTCAGTATACAGCCACTTGGAAATATTTAAACAATTATTGAGAGGAACCAATACCCTTTAAAACTTGTGGATTATTACATCGACATATGGCACAAAATAACTTGTCAAAGTTATCCATCTGGTAACAAGAAATACATATACCATGCCCACAATGTAATATTATAAGATCTTTATCGCTATTTTCATTTAAACAAATTGGACAAGTAAAGCGGACATATTTGGAATATATGGCTAAAGCTTCTGGAAGATTTTGCTGTTGGAGATAACAGTCTTCCTGGTCTTCATTTTTTATAGTGATGTGATCATAATTCCATAAAATATATACTTCAGCTTCTACCAAGTTTTTATTATCAACATAACAATTATTGATGTTAGATAATTCATGGAATTTACTGTACATTTGTAATGATGATCTTTTTTTATCCTTATTACGTTTTTTTCTTTTTCGTTTTCGTTTTCGTTTAAGATAATGTCGATTTCTTTGGGGATCTTGTAAATAAAGTAAATAAATATTTTCTCCTTTAGTTATCATTTTTTATTAATTTTATACGTCCTGTGAGTGCGAGATGATGGAGAAGTTTTAGTGGATTTTTTAAATGGTGTGTCTGTAAACGATATGTCATTAGTGTATATATGTTACTTTTTAAATACTCAAGAGGTCGGCGACACATTTTGGTTTTTTGGGGAATAGTTAAAGAAGTAGTTGACTCTTCCACAGAAAAAACATATGCTATTTCAGGAAATTCTGATAATGTACAACATATATTATTCTTTGGGGGGAAGTAGGATGGTAGATGAGTTGGCCTTGTTCTACGAAAAAATGATAATTTTGAGGCATAATATGAACAAAAACATTTTCACGTTCATTTTTAGTATTTTTATTATTATGTTTATATACAGCCATAGAGTATGGTATGAGTGGTAAAGATTCTTTTTCTATTGTCTTTCTTTTATTGTTTAGTATCAGATTTTTACTTACTTCAATCTGATTTGGTGAAAAATATATAAATAAATAAAACCAAATAATAATACTAAGAATAGTAAGAATAACGAAAAATAAAATATCATAATACATACACATTTTTTGTATAATTAAATATTTAGTCTAGTGACTATTCTTCGCGATGGTAAATCTGGAGAGGTAAGACTTTTTAAAAATAATTGATAAAATATATTATCATTATCATTAGCATTACATGATGATATATCTGATAATACCATTTGAGCTTCTCGTGGAGTTAACTGTAATCCCTCTTTTTTTTCTCCATTCTCTCTCTCATGTGTAGGACAATTGTTTTTATTCATAGCACATCTCACACTCTCTATATCCCATTGCACTGTACTAGGTGGACTAATAATACGGACGTGTTCCAACGAAGTTTGAATCATAGTTGTAGATAAATGTTCAATACCCTCCTTTATTTTCAATTCATTATCTTGGAAAAGTTTTTCAAATATTTTAGTTATATTTTCATCATGTTTTGTAATTTTTAAAAACTTCTTTGGATTCCCTAATATCGACTGTGAGGTGGTGAGATTAGATGACCCAAAGGCTGGAGGAGGTGGTAACACTTTCATATTTCAAATATAAAAATAATAAGATCAAATAAGACAATGATCAGTTTATCAAAGTGTGATATTTTAAAATTACATGAGGCACAGAAACATCAAAATGTCAATACCCATTTGTTACATTTATACAATCCCCAAAATATTGGAAATAAAAAAAATAGGGATTTGGAAGAATTTCCGTTAGTTTATGATTCAAAGTTATATAAGTTTATCACATATGTAAAAGAATACAAATCTAAATTAGGAAGTAATGTAGCTATTATTGAAAAATTTGATAAACATTTTTTATCTTGCTCGCCTCAGTATGTATTAGGACATTACCTCATGGGTGATACAGGTGTTAACAGATATTATCAAGAATTTCAAACAAAATTAGGTGATATTAGCCATATATCGGGAAGTTTTGCCCTAGGTAACATGTTAACTCCAAATTTGGATTATACAATGTGGATTAGGTCTGAAGATTTACAGCTCCATCGTATATTTGTTGGTCAAGTATTTCTGACAGTTTCACAAATGCGTCAACTAATAAGTCAGTCTCCATACAGAAAACATCAAATACTAGGTTTCAGTGATGTTACTACACCTTCGAATTTTGAAAAATTGGTTAACGAAGAAAATGCTGCCCAGTTCTTTGATTTTATTCCATTTCTTCGTAACCATTCAAAATCAGTTCTTGAAAAAGATATGGTATATATTACTGAAAAAATTGTATATTGTAAAACTTAAAGTAATGTAATTTCAAATAAAAAATGAATAAACAGGAAGCAACTAAAATTATTAATACCTTAGATCAATTATTATTGCTTCCTATAGGTAAATTATATGGACAAATTCAAGATATAAATGATACAGCTATTATAAAGAAGATTTTAGATGATTTTAATGATATTATTATTAAAGGAGATGAAAATATTCAAAAAATCATTGATCCAAATCTCTTAGCATTTTCTAACAAAACTAATATTCAAAATTTCAAAGCAAATATAGAAGCACTTCTTTGTGGTGACCTTTATTTTTTAAGAAAATTAACATTTATATATGGAACAAAAGTACGAGAAATGTTCCGGATACATATTCAGACTAAATATCCATATTATATTTATTGTAATTATTTACAAGATGTAAATATGTTGCTTACGTGTCTTAATGATTGTGAAATATATGATGAAAAATCTCTATGTACAATATTTAATGATGATAATATATATAATAATATCCAGGCAATTCTAATTTGGACAAGATTTAAAGAGTGGTTTAAAATTTATCCATACTGTTCCATTCTAAAACAAATTTCAAAATTAGAAACAAGTGAGAGTTTTATAGAATTTATGCGTTTACATAATAAAATTAATACTGGATGTTTTCGATATAGTCTTGTAAATTTTGGAGATCGAATTTTTCTCATAAGAGACAAATATAAACGAAGATTTTGTAATGAAAGTTTAGTACACAATGAAAAAAAAAATATTATAGAAGATGCTTCCCATCCTTTAGCTACCATTCTAGATGAGCAGTTATATTGGAACTGTAGTAATTCAATGGATATTGAAAGTTTATTGCAAACTTCATCTTTTGAGAAAGCAGTTTTTAATAAAGGATGTAAAGCTCTATGTAATCCACATAATTATAATTTAGCTAAAACCTACTTATATCCTAATTCAAAAATACATCCCATTGACCCAAATTTTAATAAAAAATTTATTTATGTATGTGAAACTGGGTCGATTTTGAGGTTAATATCATTGGAACTTCAAGAACATTCTCTTAGACATTACACCGTTATACATCCCACAAATATATTTAATTACCATAATACTATTATACTTTTGTTATTTATCATAATAATAATATTAATTGTTTACTTTTATTTATACATATATAAAAATATATAATGACTATAGTTAGTATAGAAACTATTACCCCCAGCAACGACCCTAACCCCAGCAACACCCCTAACCCTAACCCCAGCAACACCCCTAACCCTAACCCCAGCAACACCCCTAACCCTAACCCCAGCAACACCCCTAACCCTAACACCAGCAACAACCCTAACCCTAACCCCAGCAACACCCTAACCCTAACCCTAACCTCAGCAACAACCCTAACCCTAACCCCAGCAACAACCCTAACCCTAACCCCAGCAACAACCCTAACCCTAACCCCATCAACAACCCTAACCCCAGCAACGACCCTAACCCAGCAACGACCCTAACCCCAACAACACCCCTAACCCCAGCAACCCCCCTAACCCTAATTCTAGCAACAACCCTAATAATTCAAGTGACAACCCTAATAATTCCAGCAACAACCCTAATCCCAGCAACACCAACCCGATCTCAAGTCCTACCTCCAACTCCACCAACCTTAACCAACCTAATAATCAAAATTCAAATAACATTATAAATAATCGCCAAACAAAAGTTATATTAAAACTAATTACAATTACACTTATGACATCTGTTTTTGGTACAGTTTTATATATTCTTGGAGATAATATGGTAAATAGAAAAATTTATGAATGCATAACCCCTTATTTGTTATCTCATATACAAAATAATTTGAATAATTATTCGATAATTTCTAATTAAAAACATACAGAGTCAGTACCTGATGTGAATTCAATTTTAATATTTAAAATAATTTTAAACACTTATAATTTGTAATAAAAAAAAAAAAAAAAAAAAAAAACGTGTGTCATACTTCTCAAATTTAGGTAGGCTATGATATAAAAACAGCATTTATTACACATTTTTACACATCCAAAGTATAATAATAGCATTAAACTTATAGTTAAAAACTAATCCTTAATAATATAGTCTATTAGAACAGTTTGATCAATTTGTTGGTTTCCTGATATAGAAGTGAATTTTGGATAATGTAATTCCACTATTCACCTTTTCAAAATTTTCCTCTAGATAATGGGAAAAAAGAGCATTACACTCACAACAAAACATTTTATCTCCAACATAAATGAACTTGTTTCCCTTAAACTCTTTAATAGCATATAAGGCATCACTATAATATTCATACTTTAAAGGTTCTCTTTCACTTAGGTTGAGTTCATCTATCATTTCATAATATCCTGAAGTGCTCATATAAAAACTACCCTCAGCCATTGCACTTGGGATTGAACTCTTTTTTTCTAGTGGCCATGTCATTAAAAGAACATCAGGATGATATTTATTATTAATTGCCTCAGAGATATTTATATTATCAACCTCCATCCATGATATAGAATTTATGTTTGAGTAATTATCAGTAGCTTTCACGTCCACATTTCTTAATCTCAATAGATTTTCAATGAATGCAGTGCCAGCAAAAACACTTACAAGAGAACCTTCACCTGTGAATTTAATAATTGCATCTATTTCTATTTCTAGTGGCAAATAATGATCAAATACTCCTCGTAGCATTCTACACAAATCAGGAAAAATATGAAGACAGTTAATTATATACACAATTTCTTCTTCCAATGGGTAAATTGAAGAAAACTTCTTGGATATTTTATTCCTTTTTACATCTAGTGAGAAATCCATCTGTTTCTCCAACTGCCTTTTTTCTTCATCTGGTGTTATTATTGTGTATATCTTCTTTTCATCTGCATTCAAGATAAAATTCCACCACTCTGCAGCGTTCGAAGATGATATTTTATCTTGGAATTTTCTTATAAATAACTTTGGTAACTTTCCACCACGAGTGGGAATTTCATCAAATTCTGAAAAAAAAAACTATCAAAAAGGACTTTTCGACAGCCTCTGTTCAATAAAACTGTCCCACACACATGGCACGGTATTTCATATGCATGTTGTGTGTTGAAATGTATTACTAAGTAGTACATTGCAAAGAACTTTTTCTGGCAAATATCACAGGCAAAACATTTTCTTGTCAAAATTTTGGACAGATAATTACCATTGCAGATTTCTCTCTCACACCGATCACATTTTGTATGGGTCAGGTAAGACTGATGATCAAATAAAAAAATAACTTTATCACCCTTGTATGTTGAAATATTCTTAAAAAAACTTTTAGGAGATGTCATTATCAGCACTTGATTATAACAGTCAGTTCCACCACTAGTAATCTCTTCACCATTCACAAAGGCTTCACCTCTCCATTCCAATTGACGTAGTTCTTGTTCAAGTTGAGTCCAACCATTAGAGGGTGATGATATTAGTAGTCGAACATTTTGATCCATAATAAATTTTTGAATGGTTGAACCCATCTCATATTCTGGTTTTGTGTCTGGTCTCACTATATATTTTTTTTGTTCATAAGTCAGATTTCGCCACATAATCTTTGCAACCGGACTTTCCCATATTTTGCTAGTGTCTGTTATTTGGGTTATAATATCATTGCCTAGTGGCCTAAACTGATGATTTTCATTTTCAATAAACTTGTTAAAAACAGAAATTACTTTTCTCCATATGTCGGTGCCAGTCATAATGTTCAATCCAATCTACCACCTGTAAAATCAAATGTATGATAGGTTAAATTTTTACAGACATATTGTGCAAATTAATGTTTATATATATTTCATATTTCAATCAGAGGAAAAAAAAAAAAGATAAGCCTTATCATTTTGTGCTGAAGGTCGGTTATTTTAATAGTTTATTTACATTGTTTATGTATCAACTTTTGTGGTAAGATATGATTAATTCCAAACGATGTCATTCCTACCACATTAGAAAACATTTTCACTGATTATGACCATTATTGTAATTTTTTATTAAAAAAAATGTTAATTATTAGTAAAAAATCATATGATTACAACAAGATTCAGAACAGAATAATTAATTGAAAAAAAAAAATAATAATGAATTTCTTGGACCAATCTTCTAAAGGCTTTGTTGTATTGTTGTAGCTAGTTAATACAAAGCTTCCATATAGAAGTCATCGTCCAATGTTCATTTTCTCCATCTTCATCTTGTTTTACCTCAGTGCAACATCCTTTATAATCAGGGTTGTAGAGAGCTGTAAACTCATTCTGTAAATAAACTTTCTGATTGAGTAATCTCAAATGTTCAGGTAAGCTTAAATCCACTCCTGCATATTTCTTGGCAATCTCTGCCATTACCTTAACCCATTCTATAACACTTTCAATTTTACTGTAGCATACTTCTATTCTTCCCAAACCGAGGTGAACAGGCGTTATGATCTGTGACTCCAAACGGAAGTTATCATATAACATTTCTACTGCTCGTATTTTCATCATTCTTTCAACTAAATTATTGCAGTTTCTTTTTTTTGGATTTGTAGCCTCATACTGCTGCTTTTCAATCTCCGCTAAGCTCCTTATGCGTGCAATAAAGTTGGGGATATCTTCATAATCCACTACACAATGCCCAACTGGCGATAGTCACAATCACATCATTAACAGAAGCTGGATAAAAAGAGTCATCCAGCACCTGTGGCCGGTATATCCCGTCCTCACTTGATGGCACCACTGTCCATTTGGAGGGGGGGTTTTCGGGAGAAGCCTTACTTGATGGCGCCGCTGTCCATTGGGAGGGGGGGGGTTCATGAGAATCCTTACTTGATGGAGCCGCTGTCAATTTGGAGGGGGGGTGGTTTTCAGGAGAATCCTTACTTGATGGCGCCGCTGTCCATTTGGAGGGGGGGGGATCAGGAGAATCCTTACTTGATGGCGCCGCTGTCCATTTGGAGGGGGAGGGTTCAGGAGAATCCTTACTTGATGGCGATCCTGACTTGATGGTGGTGCTGCTGCTGCTGTCCATTTGGAGGGGGGGTGGGTTTCGGGAGAATCCTGACTTGATGGTGGTGGTGCTGCTGCTGTCCATTTGGAGGGGGAAGTTTCGGGAGAATCCTGACTTGATGGTGGTGCTGCTGTTGCTGTCCATTTGGAGGGGGGTGGGTTTCGGGAGAATCCTGACTTGATGGTGATGGTGCTGCTTGCTGTCCATTTGGAGGGGGGGTGGGTTTCGGGAGAATCCTGACTTGATGGTGATGGTGCTGCTGCTGTCCATTTGGAGGGGGGGTGGGTTTCGGGAGAATCCTGACTTGATGGTGGTGGTGCTGCTGCTGTCCATTTGGAGGGGGGGTGGGTTTCGGGAGAATCCTGACTTGATGGTGGTGGTGCTGCTGCTGTCCATTTGGAGGGGGAAGTTTCGGGAGAATCCTGACTTGATGGTGGTGCTGCTGCTGCTGTCCATTTGGAGGGGGAGGGTTCGGGAGCAGACTCACAGATAGTGTTGTCATCACTAATTTGTGCCATTCCTGACTGAAGAAGGAGTGATTTACAATTACACTGTTTATTATTATTATTATTATTATTATTACTATTTTATTTATTTTCTCACAATGCTACCCACCATCCGTCTGTCCTCGTTTAGTTCCATAGTGAGAATGAGCTTAGAGTTTTTTTTTATCCCACTTAAGTACACATTAGAGAGTTGCGCCAGCATGTTTCTCTACACTTTGGTGGCCAATTTAAATCTGGTTCTCCCCCCCCCCCCCAAAAAAAAGCAGCTCCCAACCACCTCGGTGAGATCACTCTAATTTATCATTGTGGGTCGGTTGTTTAATCTAGGAAAGTCTCTTAAGAAAGCAACTGGTGAAAGCGGCAAGTATCACTAATTTCCCATTCTTCAGACATCAGTTGTTCTTTGGGAGACTATTTCCATTATCAACTTATAATTATTTAAATACATAATACTTTTAAATCTTCTACAGCTCTCTTCCAGAATCCAATCATTAGATGTTCTAGACCTTCATTAAGTATGAATTGTTTAAGGTGTAAATGGGGAATTTGGATGGTGGTATCTATCTTTTCATGCAATGTGGCTACATTCCAACATTCTGTTTCAGTATCCGAAACCAAACTTTTTACAATCTTCCGAGTGCATTGGGCTACTAAACTACAATTTTTTCTCATCTGAGATGATAATAAACCCTCATCTTTCAAGATAAAACTACAAATTTTATCCTTTTCCCCAGTTTGAATTATATTAATAAAGAGTTTGGGATTACGGGTTACAAAAATTATACATTCTCTCTTATAATAAGAGTAATAGATGATAATCATTTCGATAAAAAATGATCCATATTCTTTCCCCCCTAAGCGAGCAATTAGTGCATTATATTTTTTAGTTTTTTCCACATGATAAACTCTGTCAATGCTTTTGAAGTCATTACAAAATTTTAAGTCAATGATGTATATATTGTCACAGTCTTCATCACCATCACTAAAAATGCGACAAGAATAGTTTTCATATTTAAACCATACTCTGTCATTAATTTCATTAACCAAAGTTTCATATAAATTTTTCATGTATGGTTCCATATATTTTATGGTCTGACATTTTTTGGTTTTACATAAACTATATTGGTTGATTTGATACCAGGAATTATCAACCTCTTTTTCAAAACATTTCACCCATTTTTCATAAACATCATATTGTCCAGTTGATTTCCAATTAATGTGTTCAAACATCAGGTACCTAAAATAAAAATCTCGCTTGAAATAGTTTTTTGTTAACAGAAATTCTTCTTCATCACATTTGTAGTATGTCGACCAAAGTGGAATTGATATTCCATCGATTCGCATCATCTCTCTTAAAGTTTCTTTTTCCTCTTCTGAAGCTTGAACCATCTTTAGAAATGTAAGAGGGTCCTTGGCAAAGGATTTATATCCATTGTTATTGCTTCTTATATTAAAATTTTCGTCATAAACACATAATATTGTATATCTTTCATCTATATTTGAAATAAGTTCGATGAAGAATCCTTCGTTTTCTATTTGACATCGTAGTATAAATTGAAATTGTGATGCTAGTGGTTTCCCTTCCTCGTTAGATCCCATCCATATTTTCAAGGAATAAAGAGTTTGTATTTCTGTTTCAAACAAAAAATTTGATGGTAATTTTAAATCTCGTTCTAATGTAATATTTAGTCCACAATTATAAAAGTATTGAATATAGCTAGACAATTGTAAACTTGATGTAATTGAAGGTACAAAAGATTTGAAATTCTCACATTCCGTAGTAAACATCATCTTGTCGAAAGGATTCATTATGAAAAAAAAAAAAAAAATCTCTTAATAAAATGTCAATTTACCCTAAATGGCCTCTCTGGCAAAAGAATGTTGAAAATTATCTCAAATTTTTTTTGGTTAAAGCTGTGTATGTGGATATTGGTATCCCAGATGGTTTTTCTCCTCCTCTATTACTTTTGATTCTTTCCCGCAACATCCTGGATTGCTATGGGAGGGGAATCCACAAAAAACTTAACGACTCTTCCTTAGTTGGTTAGTATCCTCACAGCTCTCTTACATCTCGGCCTGTCACAGTCTGTTAAAAAAAATCCATTATAGTAGAAGAAATAAGGAGACTGATTGACCTAGTTGTGTGAGAACCATGAGCAAACAATAGTCACTCTCCCTTTTTCAATATAATAACAGATATGACAGCCACACCATCAGGAGATCCACACACACCCCCCCCCCCCCTCACAAATGAAATGAGAACACTGACCTGCTCGCGTGAATGGAGAGAAACTATGAAGCAAGAGAGGGTGGCTCTGTCTTATATTGACAGGAAACAGGAAACTCTCTTAAAAAAAAAAAAAAAAAAAATACAGTTTTGAGATTAATTTTTAAAAATTAAATGATTGTAAATGAATTGGAATGGTGGTATCCATTTTTTCATGTCTTGTTCCATATATGTTATAGTCGGACAATTTTTTTTTTCAAAATAGGGTTCAAACATCAAATAACTAAAATATTTATCTCGCCCAAAATAGCTTTGTTCTTCTCTTAACCAAAGTTCTTCTTCATAATAACTTTTGTAGTATGTCAACAAAGGTGGAATCGATATTCCGTCGATTTGCACTAAAGCTTCTTTTTCCTCTTCTGAAGCTTGAACCATCTTTAGAAATAGGATAGGGTCTTTGATAAAGGATTTATACCCACTTTTATTGTTTGTTATTTCCAATTTTCCATCAAAATTATAATCACATAATAGTGTATATCTTTCATCTAAGTTTGAAATAATATTGTGATACTACCTCTTTAGTCTGCTTGAGCTACCAACACATCTCCTAAAAATACATTAAAAATCACTAACCTGGTCACGTGGATAGAGAGCAACTGAGCAAGTATGAAGCTGCTCTTGTCTTATATACAGCCTGACAAAATTATCCTCTTTAAAAATAAATGTTCTATCATACCTCCCACTCATTTGACAAGGGAGAACTCTGTGGTCTCCATTTTCTCATGATCATAAGATTTTCAACGCTTTATCCAAATGGGATAAACAGGCAGGAACAACTGTGACTGTTGTACAACAATAGTATAATTAACATATATCTATATCAAATGCCTTAAATATTTGTGGTGAAAATAAATTTTGGTTCCCTTCTTTTAGTAACTGATGTGATAAAATCTTTTCATTATCCCATTCTATTACAATATGTGGAATTTGATAGATGAGTTTGATAAAAGATGGCATCAAGAAAGGTAGTGAATGCCCCAAAACAGAAGTTAACATGGATGATATACATGTTTCTAAGGATGGGAGTTTTCCTTTTCCTTTTTCTATATTAATTCTGAATAATAAAGTAGAAGCTACACTCACTAATTGTTGAAATTTAACCTGGTCAATAGGAACATAAGATTTGTGTAAGTACCAAATTATAATATATTGTAAATGAGGCAAAACAATTTTATACTGTTGTTGTTGTTGTTGTTGTTGTTTGTGTTTATGGGCATTATTAAAATTTACAGTTTCATAATCAATGTTAAATGAATTTATTGGAATGACATAGGCTATAGTTTTATATTTCTTTTTATTTTGTGTTATATACAAGTTAGTAGATGAGTTTAAGAGTTTATTGGAATAAACATAAATCGTCATTTTTTAATACAGTCATCACAAAAGTGATGAGATTCGATTGACTCATCTGCAAGTCTTCGTAATGTTGGTATTTGGAGGAGGTGTAGTGGTTTATTTGACTGGCGACATTTATAACAACATGCTACATTCTTACTTTTTTCCAGTTGACGCCATTTTTCAACTCTCTGGTATATTGATAAATTCGGATGGACTGTTTTTAAAAGGTGTTCTGGAGAAATGTATTTTAAGAGAGGTTCCATAAAAGTATCAAAATTAGTGTGTAATTCCATATTATCGAAATCAAAATTGGCATTCATTTTTTATCTAAAGGGTTAGGTTTTCAACGATGTTTGAGGTTTTAAGCAATTCTATAATATTTTTTTGTATCTCTTGACTTTTATAGACATCATTCAAAATCAATGTTGGATTATATGAGTGAATAATTTTTCTTAAAATGTGGCGTACTTTATCTCGTCTTTCACAACCCCACATTAACATCACACACATTGTCACGGTTGCAATGATACCATACATAGTAGGAATGACACTGTATTTATCTCGTTTAGGCAAACGTGTAAAATATCGGTTAGAAAGATATTGAACATATCTTTTATAATTGAGTTTTGATTTAGATATTTGTTTAGAAAAGACATCACAGATATTTTCGGAATGAAATACTGGCATCGGTTCTGTGATTATAGAATATATATTTAAAGAAGGAAGAAAAAGGCCTCCGTAATCAATTAATTTAATTCGATGAATGTCATCATTGGATACAAATACATTTTGAGGATTAATATCGTAATAAGTACCTGATATATATTTGTCAGTAGTATTATATAAGACTAATTGAACATCAATAAGCTGTCTAAGAACTGTAGTAAGCAATTGTTGACGACAATACTGATCATTTTTCAATAAGTCGACTTTTTCCCTTAGTAGGATCCAATCGCGTGGGTTTAAGTATTCCATTTCGATAAAGTAGCCTATAGATTTAGATTTGAAAGGACATTTATACTCAATATTATTCAAAGAATGAGGAACTTTTGTAGGTTGTGATGACTCTAGAAATTTACCTTGTGGACAGTGTATTACATTA
Source organism: Procambarus clarkii (assembly GCF_040958095.1). Taxonomy (NCBI): domain Eukaryota; kingdom Metazoa; phylum Arthropoda; class Malacostraca; order Decapoda; family Cambaridae; genus Procambarus; species Procambarus clarkii. Next base: position 47,299,785 of record NC_091155.1, read on the forward strand.
TAGGCAGTTTCGACCATAAACACACGATACACTTGAACAAAGAATGCCTTTCTGATATTTTCATCAAGACGTGAAATGTTTTCAATCTCCATTAAAAAATCCCTTTTCCGGCGAAAACTCTTTCGAGCCACAAATGTTTGTAGATACTTTTTTCCTCGTTTGTGCTTCTTCTTAGAAGATTTAAAAAGTTTGGAAGCCGTGTGTGGGTAAATATTTTGAAACACATGTATTTGATGTGGTAATCTAGGATCAAGAAGTTCAATAGTAGGTACTTGGACAAGATCAACTTTACCATAGGCACCTTTCCCTAAATGACGTTTGTGGGTATTAAATGTAAAACGAATATGATTAGATATTCTATTATTTAGTGTTTCACATTCATCAGGCTTAGTCAATTTGTTTTTCCCCTTAATGACTTCCATTTTTTAATTATTTATTATATAATCCCAACTTGAAAACGGATACCAAACCCAACTCTTATAAGTCTTACGAAATTTTGATAGAAGGTATAAAAAAAGAAAAACATATATATATTAAATATATCATAACTATATATAATACAACAGTTTTTGTTTTTCATATATTATAATACAAACACTGTCATGACAAATACAACTGAAAATATTTGAAGTAATTCACAAACTATTGGACTGAAATGGAGGAATTTATCAAGAAAGGTAATCAAACATATCCTAATCTCTTAAAAATATATTCTTTGGCAACATATATTAGAAGATAATTATGGACTGTAATGGTATAACCAATGTTTCTTTCTTCTTTGTAGATAACTTGGAGTTTATTAATGGAGACATTACTGACCCTGTATATAGAAGCCCCAATATAGCGCTTGTACAAATACTCAACTGTGTAGCTGTTAAATCTCATGGACTTTCTCAGATTCTTGCTGAGATATATCCATACTGTGGTTCTTATACACGACGCCGGGCAATAGGCACTTTAAACCGTGCTATGCTTGAAGATAGACCTCAACCAGGAAATATTGAGATTTGTCATCCTAACACTGTAACAAAGGGACCAGTAGTTATAAATGTTTTTGGGCAGTTTTATATGGGGAAGGAGAAAAATCAAAACCTTTATACAAAAAGACTCATACAGCAGTTACAGCAGTCGTGTACTGTTGATGTTGGACCTAAAGGAAGAAATCCTAGACATTTAGAACCTTTCGATCATCAACTTTTATCTGGCCTTTTAAAAGATACATCCCAAAACAGGATTTATTGGTTTAATGAAGGTCTAAATAAATTAGCAGTGCAAGTATCTAATGGAAAATACAGTTTGGTAATATTTCCATCGTTAATTGGGTGTGGATTGGCTGGTGGAAACTGGGAAAGAGACTACTTACCAGCAATTATAAAATTTTCTAGACAGGTCTACCCCTTTGGTGTCAGAGTTAAAATTATAAACAAAATTATGTCAAAGACATCATAACAATGAAAAGAATAGTTAAACCTCCTAATTTATATATATATTTTTTTTCATAGGTTCCCCTCTTTATGACCAAAAAAAAAAAAAAAAACAGGACAGTGTCATTAACATAAATAAGACGGACCTCCACCCTCCCTGGTCAATTGTTGTTGTGTGATGATTTAATCCTGACAACAGAATGAACCAGTCAGTGGGTTTAGATATGTTTCCTAAAACTTTATGAACTGATTGAGGTGAGAGAGACCATAGTTACTAATTGAAGAAATTTTATCTCTACCCTTCTACCACTACTACTACTACTACTACTACTACTTCCATCCTACTCTTATTTACCCTATCACTTTTCAGACATCTTTCTACATACCAAACCCGAGAAAAGTGTTGTTTTTTTGGTTTATTTTTTTTTTTTTTGAATAGTTAATTGTAGAATAAAGAGCTTTTTCCCCTTGTTTACAACTCCATTTCTTCTCCCTTTTTTTTTAATTAATATTAATGTTATCTTTCATATTTCTTCTAGGTTTAATATGGAATTATCCCTGGGGAAATGTCCAAAGAGAAGACATTTAAAAAAAAATATATACAAAATATCAAATTCAAAAAACTCAAGAGGTTGCCAACTTTTTTTGACTTGCAAGATTTCTCCTACAAGGTCAAGATTACAGCAGAATATCAAAGTAAGAAACATCATAGAAATTATGACAGAAGCAGAAAAGGCATCGTTAACTATTATATTTAATTGTTCACCAAATATCAGATCAATTGATACTGATATAAATCTGTTTGAAAATGAACATGATTTTAGACAAGACGAGTGTTTTGAAACTAAAAATAATTCTACAGTCCTGGTTAAAATACCATTTTTGAAAAAATATCAAACAAACCTGGTGTCCAACCGACTCTGGGGACCTGATAATAAGGACGTTGTCATTGATATATCAATTAAACACGGTTCCCTTAAAACTATCAAGAAAAATGTCATTCGTCATCAAATTGTATCTTGCCCCATTTGTTTAGATATGAATGGGTCAGGTGACATGGTTTTTATGTTTGATGATTATATGGTTGGATGTGGTCACAGTATTTGTCCTCAATGTATGTTTACATTATCAGCCAAAATTTTGTTGGGTAAAAAATCTACAGGGAAATTTGATTATAATAATTATGGCTGCCTTAGATATATGAATAATTCTTATGGGATGTACTCTTTTTTATCAAACATTATCTACAAAGATGAAATATTTTGTCCACTTTGTAAGCAAATAGTAAAAAGTGTGTTTGTGTTGAATATGCATCATCTAAAATGTAGCATTAGGGAATTTTCTCGTAAGTATGCACAAATCTTATTTTGGGGTAATCAAACTGACAGGCTGTTTTTAGAAGCCGCAACTAGTTTTATATATGGAGTGGAGCAATTGGCAGTCACTGATTTGTATATAGAAAGATATATTATGGAAAACAGTTGGATTTTTGACGAATATGTGACACCAGTTACCCTATACCTTAACTTTAATGAAACACTTTCAGAGATGAAACTTGTTTTTAAGAGTTTACAGCCATATTTATTAAAACTAGCCTCAAAAAATTCTAATGATCCATCAAATAGAAAATACTTATTATTCTTTAACCAACTTTGTCATAGAAAGGGAGGTGAACCAATCCTGAGACCAACATTCATTAAATAAAACAATTAAAAAAAATGTTTTTTTGTAAATAAATGTATATGTATGTGTTATTTTTACCTCTGTTTGGGTTTCAATCAGAGGGCATCAATTTCTCAGGCAGCAACAGGTACCACCTAGCGTTCATATTCATATGACAACCCAAGGCCAGCCATCACCACTTCAGTTGCAAGGTCCACCGCAGGTACAGTCACAGTTGCCTCCCCAGGGCCCACCTCAGGGCCCAGCTCAGGCACCAATGCTATAAAAACTCTAATCCGAAAAGTTAAAATGTCATCCTTACCACATTTTCATATCATATTTTTATAGGAGGGTGTAATTATTTATTTCTTATGTTTTCTCATTTGAAACTGTGTTTGGTTGAAGTTGTAGCTGGTTAGATACATTATCCAAATCTGTATCTACAGTATTTTTTAGTCCATCTGTGAGTGTGTTTTGACTCAAGGTTGTGCAGTGTTCTCGCAGAGTATATCAGAATTCTAAAACAAAGAAAAAAAGTGTCCTTTTTTTGTAAGTAAGTATATGAAACATATAAATAAATAAATAAATAAATAAATAAATAGCATACACCTTAACCTTTTAAGTTAATGTTTTTTTTTTTTTTCAGAAGATGGTTGAGAGGGAAAAAGGTAAGAAGATCTTTATGCAGAGGTGTGCACAGTGTCACACTGTTGAATTAAACGGCAAGCACAAAACTGGACCAAATCTAAATGGCCTCTTCGGCCGCCAAACTGGTCAGGCTTCTGGCTATATTTACACTTATGCCAATAAGGCCAAGAGTATCACGTGGGACAAAGATAATCTGGATATCTACTTGACCAACCCCAAGAAATTTATTCCAGGCACAAAGATGGTGTTCGTTGGTCTTAAGAAGAAGAATGAGCGTGCAGACTTGATTGCTTACCTGGAAACCTCCACCAAGTAGAGCAAGCATTAATATTTTTGTGGTCTCACCACTTTAAATCAACAAATAATCCTGCTATCAAAATTTACTAAAAAAAAAAAAAAAGGGGGCAGTAAAAATTACAAAACATTGCTCAAAGAGTGGAGGAGACAGCTGGTTGCCCGGAGTAGATGGTAGCAGTATCAGTTGAATTATATAAATATCAAGTAGTCGCAGGCTACTCTCACATTTTACATCCACTGACGGCCAACCAACACAAGCTTCGCTACTATTCCATCCAATAGAAATTTAGTAGCCACATTCTTAGTAATATTTGGAATATTCAGGTGTACAAAGTGTGATGATATATGTTGTATTAGGCTAGGAAACCTTGACCGAATTTATCATTTAAATTCGGCGAAGAGCGAATTAATTGCTCGAATAGTGGCGAAAGAATACGGATCATTTTATGTAGAAAAGGTAAACCGCGTACTTTTCATAACCCGAAATCCCCATCTCTTTATGGACCTCATTCAAATGGGAGAAAAGGAAGAAATCTGTCATTTTATTATAGAAGACGAAGGTTTATCATCATCACCACCACCAATTTGTGAATTCCTTTTTGGATATTACTAGAATGGGATATTGGACCATGGCCTGCTTACGTAGAGCAATCAACACCAACCGTAATATTCCTCATTTATTTAAACTCCAATTAATCAACGAAGTTCAACGGAATCTAATGATTAGATCGTGGGAAAGAGTAGTGGCAGATGAATTGAATCAAAACAATTTTTCAAAAAAAAATCACCAGGCCTTAGAGAGAATATCATTAGGATGTTATGATTGGTTGTAACGGAATAAAAATCTGGAGAGGATTGAACAAACTGACAAAACCATTAAAAAATATCTCTCATCATTATTTCATGATAATTAAATTTAATGTGGGAATCATTAATATTATCATTTATTAACTTGTATAACTTATAAACTATAAATAATTATCTTATTAGATTATGTCTCAGGGGTAAATAATGTAATCCAGGAATTTTTTGGGTGTTAAATTTTTCATTATTTATATGTTCGATATCTATATTAATGAAAAGTTCCTCTTTTTTGTTCATATTTTTTAAAATCCTTTAAATATTCAATTCTAATACTTTCTCGAAATGATCTGCCCTAGCAACAAATAGGGAATTAATTATTGGCTAAGATTTATCGTCATATGAATTTTTTATTATATATTTGTGATAGAATTTAATCAAATAAATCCCAATAACATATGGTCTTTGTTTCAAGGTTATCTGACCATGGCATAGACAAACAAAGACTACTTTTTTTTTCCGTGGCATAACGTGTCGATGTTAATGTACTATTAGATCAAAGATCAAAGTGACTGACTGAACTCTGGCCGATGGTAGATTTAACCAGTTCAGTTATCATTTTCTGCACTTCAGAAGAGTTCATCATTTGAATAAAAGGTTACTAAAATATGTTCTCGTTTTTGGTTAATGAATGGATGGATAGTTAGTGAAATTCTAAATTTTTATTACTTTTATACTTCTTGTCAATTTGTTTTTCCTAATTTGTGATAATATTTGCTGAAAACTTTGTTCTGGTTGAATCTATACTTAAATTTTTTTTCACACTCATTGTACATAAAGGGATTTACTCCTACTAACATTCGGAATACTCATTTGCACAAAGGTTTTAAAACCATGGTATCCATGTTTCCCTTTAAATCTTTTACATCTTCGATTACATCAAGTTCCCAAATAAAAAAATATGTAGACAAATATTTTTCAATTGGTTTAAATATTACTTTAGAACCATCTATAAGTAAATTAATACAATTTAACCCCCAAATTGTAAATGTTTATGCTATTAAAATATGGATGGGATCTACTCAAGAAGGATATCCTGCGGCATCCCAATTGCAATTTATACTGCGAGTCTTATTTAATGAGGCTGAAAATTATTGTTCTTATATGTTTGTAGAATTCTTCTCTAACATTGACCAAAGAAGCATTATGTTCTGTGAACATAATTTCAAGTACCCCCGTGATCCGGATTACTTAATATTGCCTATCAAGGGATATAGGTCCTACGCCAAAGATCCTTCCATATTTCTAATGATGATACAAGCTTCCAAGCAGGAACGAGAAGCTCTGAGAGAGATGATGATAGCAGACGGAATATCGATTCCATCGTCATGTAGCAAAGTTGATCAGGCAGCGCTGAAAAAGCTTATGTCTATAAAACAATATTTGAATCGGCATTATTATTTCAGGCACATGATGTTTAAAAATATACGTTGGGAATTAACCCGAGATGTGAGAGCTTACGAAGCATGGTTTAAAAATAAAAAATGGCTTAAATACGTTAATCGAAGGATGATTCGACATAAACCCTATTGTTTACATGATGGGAAGGCATATTATCATCACAAGCCTCGTCAAGATATAATTTATAGGGACCCCAACTATAAACGTTGTTATCCTTATGGGGTACCCGAATATTGTAATAAATGGCCTAAAAATTATACATTTCGGGTTTTCAGTGATGGTGATAAAAAGTGTGATGATATATGTTGTATTAACATAGGAAAGCTTGACAGAATTTATCATTTAAATTCTGCGAAGAGAGAATTAATTGCTCGAATAGTGGCGAAAGACTATGGATCCTTTTATGTAGAAAGGGTAAACCGCGTACTTTTCATAACCCGAAATCCCCATCTCTTTATGGACCTCATTCAAACGGGAGAAAAGGAAGAAATCTGTCGTTTTATTATAGAAGACGAAGGTTTATCATCATCATCATCATCACCACCACCTCCATGTAAAAACACCTACAAGCCAAATAGTTTGCAGGCAATGTGCGTCAATCAATTTGTGAATTCCTTTTTGGATATTAATAGAATGGGATATTGGACCGTGGCCTGCTTACGTAGAACAATCAACACCAACCCTAATATTCCTCATTTTTTAAAACGCCAAATAATCAATGAAGTTCAACGGAATCTAATGATTAGATCATGGGAAAGAGCAGTAGCAGATGAAACAACTACTGAACTTTTATTTCAAACGCACCACAGACCCCGAGATGAGATACATTGGCAAATTGGATAGCGATCACTATTCATACATTTTGTATGGTTTAGTGACGGTGATGACCACTGCCATTTAATGAAACTCGTTCACATGTCCAAAACAGTAGTGACATATTTATTGGGATTGTGTAAGAGACACAAAGCACTGTGTAGTATTTTAAGTTATTTTACTGAATTGATTATGTTATAAAATATATTTGTTTATTATTCTTATAATAAATAAATCTTGAAGTTAGGAGCAAATGCTAAAAGTATAAATAAAAACCATTGATGAATCTTAATAATGTAATAATGCCAAACCAATTAATTCACATATTTCTTTACATTACAAAGGAAACATAAGTAACTGAATGGGCTCTGGCCGAAATCAAGGCCTTTAAAAACGTATTCGTTTTTCGTTTTGTATAGATCCTGTTGATCATTTCATTTACTGACGACGTCATTATACTTGGCTTCAATGCCCCCACCATCATTATTACCCCCTCCTCTCATATTATTTGAGATAACTAAAATTAAGTCAAATGGTATAAAAAGGGGAACTAATTATTATTAAAAGTACAAGTTTTCAACAACTATTGTCACTAATTAGAAATTAAATTTTTGTAAGAAGTGTATAAAAGTAATAAAAATTTAGAATTTCACTTAACTATTACATTCATTTGCCCAAAACGAGCACAGTAATAATAAGTATAATGACGTCGTCAGTAAACGAAATGATCAACTATATTTTATTCTTTAGAAAAGAGTATGATGCTGTAAAACTTAAACATATCTTAGTAACCTTTTATTCAAATGATGAACTCCTAGCTACCAAAAAAATTTTGGTATCATGTAATAATGGTGATGAGTGGCCATATGAATTAGACGAATTTAATTATCCACATAAGATGGATTACAATGATCTATACAAAAAGAAAGACGACCACGTTACTTCTATTTTTAAAGGCCTTGATTACCTGGAAACCGAAGGTAGATTACCGAAACCTTCAATAGATTTGAGTAAATATCCCCAATATGAATTAACCACCCATATAACTGTTATTGAGGTGCTAACTAAATTGTCGAGGCTTCAAGATAATGTGGATCATTTACAAAATGTTGCCTTGCGACTAACGGAAGAAGTACGTAACTCTGAAATACAGAAAATGATAACTGAACTGGTTAAATCTACCATCGGCCAGAGTCCAGTCAGTCACTTAAGTTCCCTTTCTAATGTAAAGAATGATATGTGAATTAATTGGTTGGGCATCATTACATTATAGTATAGTATAAGATTCATCATGTGTAGGGGGGTGAAGGGGGTAGGATTTAGAGTCTTTGATCTAATAGTACATTAACATCGACACGTTATGCCACGGAAAAAAAAAGTAGTCTTTGTTTGTCTATGCCATGGTCAGATAACCTTGAAACAAAGACCATATGTTATTGGGATTTATTTGATTAAATTCTATCACAAATATATAATAAAAAATTCATATGACGATAAATCTTAGCCAATAATTAATTCCCTATTTGTTGCTAGGGCAGATCATTTCGAGAAAGTATTAGAATGGAATATTTAAAGGATTTAAAAAAATATGAACAAAAAAGAGGAACTTTTCATTAATATAGATATCGAACATATAAATAATGAAAAATTTAACACCAAAAAAATTCCTGGATTACATTATTTACCCCTGAGACATAATCTAATAAGATACTTATTTATAGCTTATAAGTTATACAAGTTAATAAATGATAATATTAATGATTCCCACATTAAATTTAATTATCCGCCCAATCTTAGCAGAAGACAGTTAATTTATTGGAAAATTTACGATATGTCAGGATTAACAGCTGATAATAAATTTATCTGGTATGAAAATTTTTTTACACAATTTCACAATCAGGATATTGTAATTGACGAAGATTTTGGGGTATATTCCCCATTTAAAATTGAAGAGGCCAAAATGATAATATATATTAATACTGTGGTAGATTTATGGTTTTTTCTTTTAGATGGGGTAAGAAATGTTGAACAAAGTTTAAGTGAGTATATTATTAGAAATTGTTTAACTTATGAACAAACATTGGAAGTAAACAAAAAATCAATTACAAATATTGATATGTACATTAAAATCGATGAAGTCGTGAGATATGATGAGAATATAATTGAGCATCTCATTAGTAATTATGAAAAAAATAATAATTGGTCAAAACTAAGAAATATATCACTATCTACAGCGTGGGACATGCATTGTGATTTATTAGAACAATTTACTAGTATTATTAATAAAATTAAAAATCCAATAGAAACAATACCAAGAGATGCCAAATTTTATTCTTATCTTTCCCCTGATTATGTAGTAACTAAAATGGTGGCTTACCTCTCACAAAAAAGGGAAAATATTACTATTTGGAAAAATCAGTACCAAAATTATTCCATTAAAAAGAATGGAATTATAAAAAAGATGAGAAATCGGGGGGTGTTGAAAGATAAAGTTGTAGAAAGGGAGGTAGAAGAAGAAGAAGAAGATAAAGATTACATTTGTACAACATAGCAATGATGAAATAATGATGAAAGATATTTGTAATGGTTATGTCAGTTTGTTCAATCTTCTCCAGATTTTTATTCCGTTACAACTTTCCAATCATAACATCTTGATGATAAAACTAAACCTTTAATAATGAATGATGACAAAACTAAACATTTAATAATGAATAATTCATTCAAATAGATAATCACTTTTGAGCCTAGAATTAGAAAAACAAAATAAAAGTTGTAAAGAAGGATGAGCTTTAGTCAAAAAATAATCTGGTATTAGGGAGACAGGGGAAACCTGGCAAGGATAACCTTGGAAAGGACGTTATATAAAGAGACTCCGACGACTTGGCGGTCCACATTCTAGAACTAACTAAGTACAGTCGTCACAACCAAAAAGTGCAGTATAGGATTTGCCCATTAGAGTCATAAGTCAATTATGAACCAACAACCCCATCTTCATCCTGTAGACGATTGCTTGCTGGAATATTCCAGAACTGTATCTGGTTGTAGCAACATAGATCCTATTCGCCTACTAAATATTTGGAACAGCCTCAGGGTCGATAACAACCTTCGCCCAATAAATATAACACCGGACACTCTGAACATAATTGACCCAAATCGGTTTCCTATCGACAACCCAACTTTACATGTTCCTGAGACATCCAATCCCCCCCTCCCATTATCTTGTCCACCAATCCAAAGTCCCCCAATTACTCCAGCTGAACTCTGTAACAATCACCTCATCAACTAATGATCTTAACCCACCCTCTAAGAGAACATAGAAAATCGATTAGATCAGCAGAAATAACAAGATCCAACAGTGACAATGATTCATCTGAAAAATCGTCCAAAAGTGGAGTGGACTCATAGGATGAAAAATCTCCAGATCAAGTAAGTAATTATCAAAAGGTATCAAAGCCGAGGAAGAAAAAAATATTGTTTAAAATAGGTGGTAAAAGAACTGTAAATTATCTGAACATAGCAAAAATCATAGTGTTGATTTTAAACATTACTGGACAAAGAGAGAGAGAGAGAGAGAGAGAGAGAGAGAGAGAGGTGACATCATATTTTAAAGGATGTGGTAACGTCAGATGATAACAAAACTTGTCCAGAGTATATAAACAGATGACTGTTACAGCTTAACCAGCACTACACAACAAGCCTTTGACTGACTATAAAGCTTATCCATCTTTACAACTGAAGAGTTGCTCACTTGAAACATAAGTATGTTTTTTTTTGTTTTTTTTAATTTTGTCATTGTTTATTGTTTGAGTCTTTATTTGGTTCATTTTGAAACATAAGGTATATTTTAAAAACTTTTTGTTTAATTTTTTGTATCACTATTTAATTCTTTAGAAAGGATTGTTTTAATAATTCTAGGCTTTGGTTCTGTATCAGACGTTTTTGTTAATTAATTTTATAAATATTTAGGATAACGATTTAACTGATTTTGTTTTTTCGTAGATGAAAGAAGTCTCTCAACATCGCTGTCGTCGTTCACGTCGATCGAAGAATGATAAATATCTTCTACCCCAGAAAATAAAAAGAGAGGATGCCCAGAGGTATGGACAACTTGGTAACAAAAATTGTGGCCCACATATGAACCCCTATAGATGGATGGTTGGTTTTAATACTGAAGAAAAGAAAGGAAGGATCTTAAGGAGCAAACCATGTTCTTATATATGCACCTTATTTATCACATTCGATCCATTTAATCCACATGAAGATGGACTATTAGACTGGGATATTAACATTGAGATAGAACGTAATTTAAATACATCCTGCCTTGAAATTCAATTTGAAGGCAAGGATTCAGAATGTGATTTTGTGGATCTGAGAGGACATTTTGGACTAACTGATCTCAAGGAGATATTTAAAAGAATAATATATATTCTCCCAGAAGTCGAGCTATCCAAAATATTCAAAATAATCCCATCCTTTAAAGATAAAAAGGTTTTAAAGCATACTGAAAAGATTAAAAGTCTTTTCACAATTGAAAAGTATAGGTGTAGATTTTCAAATTTTTTGACTGTTCTGTTCAAACCTGTAATTGTTACTAAATTGGAATATTTGCTTGGTAAATAACAGTGTTTGTAATTTGGGACTAAGTTGGATTTGTGCTGATTGATTGATGAGGTATGGGGGCAAGAGTTGTTTGTCTCCTAATTCATATATCTTATAGGATCTAAGTTGGATTTGTGATGACAGGAAAATATTTATTATTTGTTTGTCGAACTTAATTAAGCTTTGTTTATTAGACAAATCAGGTCTCGCATAGTAGGCAGAGTACTGTGTTCTAGCTAGTATGCAAGGCCCGATTTACCACATCATCAGTGGGATTTTCGTTATTAAACAAACAATTTGTACCCCAATCATTGATTTAACATAAACTATATGATTTACATTTTACATTGAAATATTTTTTTTTTTACATACCACCACTACAAAAGCTCTAAAGTCCTCCATATTATTGTAAAAAAAAAGAGAGAGATAATGTTTACTGAAAAATGAGTAGTAGTATTAAGGGGTAAAGTAAAAGTTGTTCAATTTGTTTATAAATTTATTTATGAAATGGTTATAGAAAGAGCTGCAACTGGTCCAAGTTTCAGCATCACACCCTAAACAGAAAAGGAGAAAAAAAATACACAACGTATTATGCAACGAATTTTCAACATTTTCAAATAATTTCAGGGAACACATGTGTCAACAAAAATATTTCTATAACAATCAGATATTAAATTTAGCACATAATAAAGGATTCTATTGATCAGTTTTATCAAAAGAAGTGTTTAGTGCAATAATATAATTATTCAAAGTTACCCTTCCCAAAATATACAATATTTGATGTTTAATCAACAAATGGACTTTGGACTAAAATGTCTCAATAGGTTTGTAGAAGCACAAATTCTATAAGGTGTAATTTGCATGTAAATTGATTAATAAATGAAAGCTGAGAAACACCTTGAAGTTGTAAATTACTTACCTGAGTAAAATAAGATCAAAGTTCGGCCACCTGTAGTCGAGTGTGTCATCGACCGATTTCGTTCATAATTGGCACCCTTGTAGATAGGCATCCATTGAGCAAGGTATGCAATATCCTGCACATACATATTACCAGACTTCGACTTGTAGACGGCACTGTCACACCAGCCACAGCAGTAGATGTAGATGGCACTGCCACACCAGATGTAGATGGCACTGTCGTGGCCGTTCCATACACATCGAGGGGTTGAGGATGTGTGAGGAGGGTCGAAGCGGGGTGTGGCTGCTGTGTCATGCCTCTCACAGCTGAGGCGGGGAGGCCGCCTGTATCTTCACTTGATAATAACCTCCCTTGTGCTACAGCGTCTCTCCTTTCCAGCCAACGACGGCGACCGCGTGTCAAATTGGCTACTCTTGCATTCAGACCCTTCCGTTTATAGTCATTGTGCGCTAGACGCTACAAAAGCGAGATTCCAGGAGCAAAAATGGAGCGCGCATCAACACCCTCCACTCTCAACAGGACACAACATGTGACTGGTAGCTGGCTGCCTCTCCCACCCCCGCTAGGAGACGGTTGCCATTGAGTGTATATTTGTTGTCATATATACAGAGTTATTTCCGACGTTATTACGGAAAAATTGACGTTTAGAACGTACGACGCAATACTCTTTGGCATATGTATGACTGTGGGAAAATTGGTTACACCATACTTTGGAATAAGGACACTACTACCACATATCGGGTATTTAGCGATTGTGAGGAAGAATACTCTGAAATTTTTTGTGGTACTGATCATTTATTAAATCACGTCGACAGAGTGTATCATGTGAATCAATTTGGTAACTGGTGGCATGATGATGGTGATGGAAGAAACATGAAACCATGTGTGAATTCATATGGTGAACTAATTGCACGCATGCATGTGAAAAATTATGGAAAAATTTATTTCGAAATGATCATAGTAACTTATAGCACCCCATTCGACGTACTATCTGAATGTATTCTTTTTCTAACCCGAGATCTCAAACTCTTTGTGGATATTATTCAAACGGGGAACAAGGATGAAATTTATAGTTTTATCGTTCGAGACGAGGGTTTATCAACATCTCCGCACAAATATGACAATCGTTTACGAGCTATATGTACTCGGGCAGTTACAAGTTATTTTTTGGATGTTAGAACAACAGAATGGGGTTGGACAGCGGCCACTCTGTGCGAAGAAATGGTTTCCACCCTCCAGATCCCGGATTCCTTTAAATATCAATTTTTAGTTCCTGGAAGAGAGCCGTGGAAGATTTGACATTAGATGATAATATAGCTGAACGGAGCAAGGCTGCATTTATGGCTAAATCACAAAAACTGGATAAATTGATAGATGAAAAAATAGCGGTCACGCTGGAGTACTTGAGCCAGCAGGGATGTCTTGATGAGTTGGATATATATACATTATTTTATGCTTCTTTAGTAAAAGATCCTATTATAAACTTGGATTATGCTTCTTTGGCCATAATATGGGGAACCATTAAAGAACAATAAATGAGGGCGCTGGGGCATCTTCCCGCTCTCACAGTAGGGAAGGAGGGGAGGGGGGGCCATCTTCCCGCTCTCACAGTAGGGAAGGAGGGGAAGGGGGGGGGGGCATCTTCCCGCTCTCTCAGTAGGGAGGTGAGTGTACTCCTGTCCGTGGTGGTTCCCTATTTACTACCGGGTGAATAGGAGCACCAGGGTGAAAGAAAATGACCATTTGTTTCTGCTTTTTTTTTCTGGGGATCAAACCCGGGCCCTTAGGACTACCACCCTAGAGCGCTGTCCACTCAGCCGCCAGGCCCTGTGTACTCGCCTAATTTTACTTACCTTGCGGGGGTTGAGCTCTGACTCTTTGGTCCCGCCTCTCAACTGTCAATCAACTGGTGTACAGATTCCTGAGCCTATTGGGCTCTATCATATCTACATTTGAAACTGTGTATGGAGTCAGCCTCCACCACACCACTGCCTAGTGCAATCCATCCGTTAACTACTGACATTGAAAAAGTTCTTTCTAACGTCCCTGTGGCTCATGTGGGTACTCAATACCCACCTGTTTTCCCTTGTATGTGTACCACCCATGTTAAATAATTCATCCTTTTCTACCTTATCAATTCCCCGTGTGCGTGTGTGCGTGTGCGATAGACACGCTTTGCCCGCAGATAGTATCAGTTAAGCCTTTCCAGGAGTAAACTGGAAAGAAATTGAAAAACTTGCAAGCCCTTTTACCGGGAGAAGCCAACGTGTTTTGCTCGAGTGTTCGTGTCTTGAGGAAACACGGTCGCATCGCCGCCTGGTTGATTATGCTTGAGGAAGGCAGGTATCAAGCAGGAGAGAAGGAAGGAGGTGGGTAGGTGGGGAGGTGTTAGGGGTGAGGTAATGTGCAGTATCTCCCTCCTTGCCTTCTACTCTCATCCCTCCCAGCCTATGTAGAAAAAAATCACTCAACCAACGTTACCAGGTTTTTGTAACATACACACATTGAGGAGCATTGGGCAACTCAATTCATACATTTTGTATGGTTTAGTGACGCTGACGACCACTGCTATTTAATGAAACTCGTTCACGTGTCTAAAACAGTGGTGACATATTTATTGGGATTGTGTAAGAGACACAAAGCACTGTGTAGTATTTTAAACTATTTTACTGAATTGATTATGTTATAAAATACTTGTTTATTATTCTTATAATAAATAAATCTTGAAGTTGGGAGCAAATGCTAAAAGTATAAATAAAAACCATTGATGAATCTTAGTAATGTAATAATGCTCAACCAATTAATTCACATATTTCTTTCCATTAGAAAGGGAACTTAAGTGACTGACTGGACTCTGGCCAATGGTAGATTTAACCAGTTCAGTTATCATTTTCTGCACTTCAGAGTTACCTACTTCTTCCATTAATCACAAGGTAACATTTTGTAAATGATCCACACTATCTTTAGTTAGCACCTTAATAACAGTTATATGGATAGTTAATTTATATTGGGGATATTTGTATATTAATTTTATTTAACAGTTCTAAAGTTATATATATAATAGAAATTTAGTAGCCACACTCATACTAACATTCTGAATATTCAGCTGCACAAAGCTTTTAAAAAACCATTTTATCAATGTTTCCCTTTAAATCTTTTATATCTTCGATTACATCAAGTTCCCAAATAGAAAAATATTTAGACAAAGAAAAGTCTTATCTTATAAATATTACTTTAGAACCATGTATAATTAAATTAAAGCCATTTCTTAAACGCAATATTGTAATTGTAAATGTTTATGCTATAAAAATATGGATGGGATCTACTCGAAAAAGATATCCTGCGGCATCCCAATTACAATTTATACTGCGAGTCGTAGTTAAGGAGTATGAAAGATATTGTTCTTATATGTTTGTGGAACTCTTCTCTAACATTGACCAAAGAAGCATCATGTTCTATGATCATAGTTTTAAGTACGATAATTACTTAAAATGGCCTATCACGGGATATAGGTCCTACACCAAAGATCCTTCCATATTTCTGATGATGATACAAGCTTCCAATCAGGAACGAGAAGCTGTGAGAGAGATGATGATAGCAGACGGAATATCGATTCCATCGCCATGTAGCAAAGTTGATCAGGGTGCGCTGAAAAGGCTTATGTCCCTCAAAAAATATTTGAATCGGCATTATTATTTTAGGTACATGATGTTTAAAAATATACGTTGGGAATTAACCCGAGATTTGAGATATTACGAAGTATGGTTGAAAAATAAAAAATGGCTTAACTACGTTAATCACAGGATGATTCAACATAGACCCTATTGTTTACATAAAAAAATATTTGGTTGTAAGCACCCTCGTGAAGATATAATTTATAGGGACCCCAACTATAAAATTAGATCTCATTTAATGGTACCCGAATATTGTGATATGTGGCCTAAACATTATACATTTCGGGTTTTCAGTGATGGTGATAAAAAGTGTGATGATATATGTTGTATTAACATAGGAAAGCTTGACAGAATTTATCATTTAAATTCTGCGAAGAGAGAATTAATTGCTCGAATAGTGGCGAAAGACTATGGATCCTTTTATGTAGAAAGGGTAAACCGCGTACTTTTCATAACCCGAAATCCCCATCTCTTTATGGACCTCATTCAAACGGGGGAAAAGGAAGAAATCTGTCGTTTTATTATAGAAGACGAAGGTTTATCATCATCATCATCATCATCATCATCACCACCACCTCCATGTAAAAACACCTACAAGCCAAATAGTTTGCAGGCAATGTGCGTCAATCAATTTGTGAATTCCTTTTTGGATATTAATAGAATGGGATATTGGACCATGGCCTGCTTACGTAGAACAATCAACACCAACCCTAATATTCCTCATTTTTTAAAACGCCAAATAATCAATGAAGTTCAACGGAATCTAATGATTAGATCATGGGAAAGAGCAGTAGCAGATGAAACAACTACTGAACTTTTATTTCAAACACACTACAGAGCCCGAGATAACCTGGACTATGTTTGTTAGCACCTTAATAACAGTTATATGGGTAGTTAATTTATATTGTGGATATTTAGCCAAATTTACCTATTTTTTTTTTTACATGATTCATGCTATTATTGACTAATTTATATTATTAATACATATATTCATTTTATTTAACAGTTCTAAAGTTATATATATAGAAATAGAATTTTAGTAGCCACACTCCTACTAACATTCGGAATATTCAGCTGCACAAAGCTTTTAAAAAAACATTTTATCAATGTTTCCCTTTAAATCTTTTTCATCTTCGATTACATCAAGTTCCCAAATAGAAGAATATTTAGACAAAGATAATTCTTATCTTTTAAATATTACTTTAGAACCATGTATAATTAAATTAAAGCCATTTCTTAGATACAATATTGTAATTGTAAATGTTTATGCTATAAAAATATGGATGGGATCTACTCAAGAAGGATATCCTGCAGCATCCCAATTACAATTTATACTGCGAGTCATAGTTAAGGAGCATGAAAGATATTGTTCTTATATGTTTGTGGAACTCTTCTCTAACATTGACCAAAGAAGCATCATGTTCTGTGGACAGAATTTCAAGGACCCCTGTCATTATGACTTAAAATTGCCTATCACGGGATATAGGTCCTACGCCAAAGATCCTTCCATATTTCTGATGATGATACAAGCTTCCAATCAGGAACGAGAAGCTCTGAGAGAGATGATGATAGCAGACGGAATATCGATTCCATCGCCATGTAGCAAAGTTGATCAGGCTGCGGTCAAAAGGCTTATGTCCGTCAAACAATATTTGAATCGGTATTATTATTTCAGGCACATGATGTTTAAAAATATACGTTGGGAATTAACCCGAGATTTGAGAGCTTACGAAGCATGGTTGAAAAATATAAAATGGCTTACCTGCATTGATGACAGGATGAAACAACATAGACCCTATTGTTTACATAAAAAAATTGGGAGGAACGACCCTCGTGAAGATATAATTTATAGGGACCCCAACTATGAACGTCAATGTAATTCTTTTTTTTTTTTACCCAAATATTGTGATAAATGGTCTAAAAATTATACATTTCGGGTTTTCAGTGATGGTGATGAAAAGTGTGATGATATATGTTGTATTAGGCTACGAAATCTTGACCGAATTTATCATTTAAATTCGGCGAAGAGCGAATTAATTGCTCGAATAGTGGTGAAAGAATACGGATCATTTTATGTAGAAATGGTATACCACGTACTTTTCATAACCCGAAATCCCCATCTCTTTATGGACATCATTCAAACGGGAGAAAAGGAAGAAATCTGTCGTTTTATTATAGAAGACGAAGGTTTATCATCATCATCATCATCACCACCACCTCCAAATAGTTTGCAGGCAATGTGCGTCAATCAATTTGTGAATTCCTTTTTGGATATTAATAATTGGACCGTGGCCTGCTTACGTACAGCAATCAACACCAACCGTAATATTCCTTCTTTTTTAAAACGCCAATTAATCAACGAAGTTCAACGGAATCTAATGATTAGATCGTGGGAAAGAGCAGTGGCAGAAGAACCAACTATTGGACTTTTATTTTACTGAATTGATTATGTTATAAAATATATATGTTTATTATTATTCTAATAAATAAATCTAAAGTTGGAAGTAAATACTAAAAGTATAAATAAAAACTATTGATGAATCTTAATAATGTAATAATGCCCAATCAATTAATTCACATATCATTCTTTACATTAGATAGGGAACTTAAGTGACTGACTGGATTCTGGCCGATGATAGATTTAACCAGTTCAGTTATCATTTTCTGTATTTCAGAGTTTTACGTACTTCTTCCGTTAGTCGCAAGGCAACATTTTGTAAATGATCCACACTATCTTGAAGCCTCGATAATTTAGTTAGCAACTCAATACCAGTTATAAGGGTGGTTAATTCATATTTGGGATATTTAGCAAAATCTATTGAAGGTTTCGGTAATCTACCTTTGGTTTCCAGGTAATTAAGACCTATAAAAATATCTGTAACTAATTCGTGGTTCATTGTGTATTGATCCATGTAATCCATCCTATCTGGATAATTAAATTCGTCTAATCCATATGGCCACTTATCACCATTATTACATGATGCCACAATTTTTTTAGTTGCTATGAGTTCATCAGTTGAATAAAAGGTTACTAAAATCTTTCTAAGTTTTGTATTATTATCATACTTTTTTCTAAAGAATAAAATAAAGTTGATCATTTCATTTACTGATGACGTCATTATGTATTCGTTTTTGGTAAATGAATGGAATAGTTAAGTGAAATTCGAAATTTTTATTACTTATATACTTCTGGCCAAAATTTAATTTCTAATTAGCGACAATAGTTGCTGAAAACTTGTACTTTTGATAATGATTAGTTCCCCTTTTTATACCCTTCGACTTAATACTAAATAACCGCAATTTTTGTTACAAAACGAAAGAGAAACACATTACTTATATTTTAAAAGGTCTTGATTACCTGGAAACCAAAGGTAGATTACCGAAACCTTCAATAGATTTGAGTAAATATCCCCAATATGAATTAACCACCCATATAACTGGTATTGAGGTGCTAACTAAATTGTCGAGGCTTCAAGATAATGTGGATCATTTACAACATGTTGCCTTGCGACTAACGGAAGAAGTACGTAACTCTGAAATACAGAAAATGATAACTGAACTGGTTAAATCTATCATCGGCCAGAGTCCAGTCAGTCACTTAAGTTCCCTATCTAATGTAAAGATTGATATGTGAATTAATTAATTGGGCATTATTACATTATTTAGATTCATCAATGTTTTTTTTAGCATTTGCTCCCATCCAATATCCCATTCTAGTAGTATCCAAAAAGGACTTCACAAATTGATTGACGCACATTGCCTGCAAACTATTTGGGTTGTAGGTGTTTTTACGTGGTGATGGTGGTGGTGGTGGTGGTGGTGGTGATGATAAACCTTTTGTATATAAAATAATCCATATTCTTTTGCCACTATTCGAGCAATTAATTCGCTCTTCGCCGAATTTAAATGATAAATGGGAACACATAAATTTACGTAGGGGGATGGGTCAGCTGGACTTCTCTTTGTGCAGTTTCTTTTACTAAAAACACTACATTTTCGCTGGGAATCGGCATATTGTCTTATAAGGCGGTGCTAATTAGAAATAAAATTTGGGCAAGAAGTGTATATAAGTAATAAAAATTTAGAATTTCACTTAACTATTCCATTCATTTACCAAAAACGAATACATAATGACGTCGTCAGTAAATGAAATGATCAACTATATTTTATTCTTTAGAAAAAAGTATGATACTGCAAAACTTAAAAATATTTTAGTGACCTTTTATTCAAATGATGATCTCAAAACCACCAAAAAAATAGTGAAATCATGTAATAATGATGACAAGTGGCCATATGAATTAGACGAATTTAATTATCCAGATATGATGGATTACAAGGATCAATACAAAACGAAAGACGAACACATTACTTGTATTTTTAAAGGCCTTGATTACCTGGAAACCATAGGTAGATTACCGAAACCTTCAATCGAATTGGCTAAATATCCCCAATATGAATTAACCACCCATATAACTGGTATTGAGGTGCTAACTAAATTATCGAGGCTTCAAGATAGTGTGGATCATTTACAAAATGTTGCCTTGCGACTAACGGAAGAAGTACGTAACTCTGAAGTGGAGAAAATGATAACTGAACTGGTTAAATCTACCATCGGCCAGAGTCCAGTCAGTCACTTAAGTTCCCTTTCTAATATAAAAATTGATATGTGAATTAATTGATTGGACATTATTACATTATTAAGATTCATCAATGTTTTTTCATTATTTAATCCCAACTTTAGATTTATTTATTATAAGAATAATAAACAAATATTTTCAATTCAGTAAAAAACTTTTTCATTGAATCTGTTCTTAAAAAAAAAGAAGGTAAGCAGTTAGTTCATCAGCCACTGCTTTTTCCCAAGATCTAATCATTAGATTCCGTTGAACTTCGTTGATTAATTGGTGTTTAAATAAATGAGGAATATTAGGGTTGGTGTTGATTGCTCTACGTAAGTAGGCCACGGTCCAATATCCCATTCTAGTAGTATCCAAAAAGTAATTCACAAATTGATTGACGCACATTGCCTGCAAACTATTTGGGTTGTAGGTGTTTTTACATGGAGGTGGTGGTGATGATGATGATGATGATGATAATAAACCTTCGTCTTCTATAATAAAACGACAGATTTCTTCCTTTTCTCCCGTTTGAATGAGGTCCATAAAGAGATGGGGATTTCGGGTTATGAAAAGTACGCGTTTTACCTTTTGTATATAAAATAATCCATATTCTTTTGCCACTATTCGAGCAATTAATTCTCTCTTCGCCGAATTTAAATGATAAATTCGGTCAAGGTTTCGTAGCGTAATACAACATATATCATCACACTTTTCATCACCATCACTGAAAACCCGAAATGTATAATGTGGAGACCATATATTATAAATTCCATCTTGAGACATGTCATGAAAATATTCATCATATAAACAATAGGGTCTATGTTGAATCATCCTGTGATTAACGTAGTTAAGCCATTTTTTATTTTTCAACCATACTTCGTAATCTCTCACATCTCGGGTTAATTCCCAACGTATATTTTTAAACATCATGTACCTAAAATAATAATGCCGATTCAAATATTGTTTTATAGACATAAGCTTTTTCAGCGCATCCTGATCAACTTTACAAAATGACGATGGAATCGATATTCCGTCTGCTATCATTATCTCTCTCAGAGCTTCTCGTTCCTGATTGGAAGCTTGTATCGTCATCAGAAATATGGAAGGATCTTTGGCGTAGGACCTATATCCCGTGATAGGCAATTTTAAGTAATCCGGATCATCGCAATACTTGAAATTATGTTCACAGAACATGCTGGTTCTTTGGTCAATGTTAAAGAAGAGTTCCACAAACATATAAGAACAATGATTTTCATCCTCCCTAACTACGACTCGCAGTATAAATTGTAATTGGGATGCCGCAGGATATCCTTCTTGAGTAGATCCCATCCATATTTTAAGAGCATAAACATTTACAATTACAATTTCTTGTCGCTTTAGTCTTAAATTAAATAAACATGGTTCTAAAGTAATATCTACACTAAACGAACAAGATTGGTCTAAATATTTTTCTATTTGGGAACTTGATGTAATCGAAGATGTAAAAGATTTAAAGGGAAATATGGATACCATGGTTTTAAAAAGTTTGTGCAGCTGAATATTCCAAATGTTAGTAGGAATGTGGCTACTAAATTTCTATTTCTATATAATATATATAACCTTGGAATTGTTAAATGAAATTAAAAAAAAAAAAAAATGAGGTAAAAATGTTAACTGATCAACTATTTGTGAGTACATTCAAGCCCCCCCAAAAAAACCTTTATGTGCAATGAGTAAGAAAAAAAAATAAGTACAGATTCAATGAAAACAAAGTTTTCAGTAACTATTGTCACAAATTAATTAGCAAGAAGTATAAAAGTAATAAAAATTTAGAATTTCACTAACTATCCATCCATTCAACCAAAAAGGAGAACACATAAATTTACGTAGGGGGATGGGTCAGCTGGACTTCTCTTTGTGCAGTTTCTTTTACTAAAAACACTACATTTTCGCTGGGAATCGGCATATTGTCTTATAAGGCGGTGCTAATTAGAAATAAAATTTGGGCAAGAAGTGTATATAAGTAATAAAAATTTAGAATTTCACTTAACTATTCCATTCATTTACCAAAAACGAATACATAATGACGTCGTCAGTAAATGAAATGATCAACTATATTTTATTCTTTAGAAAAAAGTATGATACTGCAAAACTTAAAAATATTTTAGTGACCTTTTATTCAAATGATGATTTCAAAACTACCAACAAAATAGTGAAATCATGTAATAATGGTGACGAGTGGCCAAAGTGGCCAATGGGATATGAAGAATTAGACGACTTTAATCGTCCAGATATGGATCGTGACTATAAATACAAAACGAAAGAGAAACACATTACTTGTATTTTAAAAGGTCTTGATTACCTGGAACCAAAAGGTAGATTACCGAAACCTTCAATAGATTTGAGTAAATATCCCCAATATGAATTAACCACCCATATAACTGTTATTGAGGTGCTAACTAAATTGTCGAGGCTTCAAGATAGTGTGGATCATTTACAAAATGTTGCCTTGCGACTAACGGAAGAAGTACGTAACTCTGAAATACAGAAAATGATAACTGAACTGGTTAAATCTACCATCGGCCAGAGTCCAGTCAGTCACTTAAGTTCCCTTTCTAATGTAAAGATTGATATGTGAATTAATTAATTGGGCATTATTACATTATTTAGATTCATCAATGTTTTTTTTAGCATTTGCTCCCATCCAATATCCCATTCTAGTAGTATCCAAAAAGGAATTCACAAATTGATTGACGCACATTGCCTGCAAACTATTTGGGTGCCACTATTTTTTTGGTTGCTAGGAGTTCATCATTTGAATAAAAGGTTACTAAAATATTTTTAAGTTTTGTAGTATCATACTTTTTTCTAAAGAATAAAATAAAGTTGATCATTTCATTTACTGACGTCGTCATTATGTATTCGTTTTTGGTAAATGAATGGAATAGTTAAGTGAAATTTGAAATTTTTATTACTTATATACTTCTGGCCAAAATTTAATTCCAAATAAGCGACCCATAAATATCATACCTTTGGTTTCCCTTATTAATTTCTACCGGAAATTCAGTAGTTTTTTCATCTGCTACTGCTCTTTCCCAAGATCTAATCATCAGATTCCGTTGAACTTCGTTGATTATTTGGCGTTTAAAAAAATGAGGAATATTAGGGTTGGTGTATATTGCTCTACGTAAGCAGGCCACGGTCCAATATCCCATTCTATTAATATCCAAAAAGGAATTCACAAATTGATTGACGCACATTGCCTGCAAACTATTTGGCTTGTAGGTGTTTTTACATGGTGATGGTGGTGGTGGTGATGATGATGATGATAAACCTTCGTCTTCTATAATAAAACGACAGATTTCTTCCTTTTCTACCGTTTGAATGATGTCCATAAAGAGATGGGGATTTCGGGTTATGAAAAGTACGCCTTTTACCTTTTCTACATAAAATGATCCGTATTCTTTCACTACTATTCGAGCAATTAATTCGCTCTTCGCCAAATTTAAATGATAAATTCGGTCAAGGTTTCCTAGCCTAATACAACATATATCATCACACTTTTTATCACCATCACTGAAAACCCGAAAAATAGAATCTCTATCCCGCCAGTCATTACAATATTTGGGTACCCCCAAATGAGATCTAATTTCATAGTTGGGGTCCCTATAAATTATATCTTGACGAGGCTCGTTATAAAAAGATCCATCATGTAAACAATACGGTCTATGTTGTTTCATCCTGCGATAAACGTAGTTAAGCCATTTTTTATTTTTCAACCATGCTTCGTAATCTCTCACATCTCGGGTTAATTCCCAACGTATATTTTTAAACATCATATACCTGAAATAATAATGCCGATTGAAATATTGTTTGAGGGACATAAGCCTTTTGAGCGCAGCCTGATCAACGTTATAAAATGACGATGGAATCGATATTCCGTCTGCTATCATCATCTCTCTCAGAGCTTCTCGTTCCTGATTGGAAGCTTGTATCATCATTAGAAATATGGAAGGATCTTTGGCGTAGGACCTATATCCCGCGATAGGCACTATTTCCGGATCATGGGGATACTTGAAATTATGTTCACAGAACATGATGCTTCTTTGGTCAATGTTAGAGAAGATTTCCAAAAACCTATAGGAACGATAAATTTTTCCATCCTCCCTAACTGCGACTCGCAGTATAAATTGTAATTGGGATGCTGCAGGATATCCTTCTTGAGTAGATCCCATCCATATTTTTATAGCATAAACATTTACAACTTGGGGTTTAAATGGTATTAGATTTATAAATGGTTCTAAAATAATATCTATACCATATGAACCATATTTGATGATATATTTCATTATTTGGGAATATGATGTAATCGAAGATGTAAAAGATTTCATGGGAAATATGGATACCATGCTTTTAAAAGCTTTGTGCAATTGAATTTTCCGAATGTTAGTAGGAGTGTGGTTACTAAATTTATATTTCTATACATTATAACTTTAGAACTGTTAAATAAAATTAATATACACATATTAATAATATAAATTAATATACAATGATATTCTTCAATTGGTCAATAATAGCATGAATCGTGTGAAAAAAAAAATGAGGTAAAAATGTTTGCTGATCAACTGAATCAACCAGGCTGAATATTTGAAGTCACTCAGCAACAAAAAAAGCCCATATGTGTGATGAAGACAGTTGTATTTTTTTTATATTGTGTTAAAGATGAAAGAAGACCAAGAGCATTCTCAATAAAATATTGAGATAACAAAAATTGCGGTTATTTAGTATTAGGTCGAAGGGTATAAAAAGGGGAATTAATCATTATCAAAAGTATAAGTTTTCAGCAACTATTGTCGCTAATTAGAAATTAAATTTTGGCCAGAAGTATATAAGTAATAAAAATTTAGAATTTCACTTAACTATTCAATTCATTTACCAAAAACGAATACATAATGACGTCGTCAGTAAATGAAATGATCAACTATATTTTATTCTTTAGAAAAAAGTATGATACTGCAAAACTTAAAAATATTTTAGTGACCTTTTATTCAAATGATGATTTCAAAACTACCAACAAAATAGTGAAATCATGTAATAATGGTGACGAGTGGCCAAAGTGGCCAATGGGATATGAAGAATTAGGCGATTTTAATCGTCCAGATATGGATCGTTACTATAAATACAAAACGAAAGAGAAACACATTACTTGTATTTTAAAAGGTCTTGATTACCTGGAAAACAAAGGTAGATTACCGAAACCTTCAATAGATTTGAGTAAATATCCCCAATATGAATTAACCACCCATATAACTGTTATTGAGGTGCTAACTAAATTGTCGAGGCTTCAAGATAGTGTGGATCATTTACAAAATGTTGCCTTGTGACTAACTGAAGAAGTACGTAACTCTGAAATACAGAAAATGATAACTGAACTGGTTAAATCTACCATCGGCCAGAGTCCAGTCAGTCACTCAAGTTCCCTTTCTAATGTAAAGAATGATATGTGAATTAATTGGTTGGGCATCATTACATTATTAAGATTCATTATTTTTTTTTTAGCATTTAATCCCAACTTTAGATTTATTTATTATAAGAATAATAAACAAATATTTTCAATTCAGTAAAAAACAATTTCATTGAATTTGTTCTTAAAAAAATAAAAGTTCAGTAGTTCGTTCATCTGCCACTGCTCTTTCCCACGATCTAATCATTAGATTCCATTGAACTTCGTTGTTTAATTGGGGTTTAAATAAATGAGGAATATTAGGGTTGGTGTTGATTGCTCTACGTAAGTAGGCCACGGTCCAATATCCCATTCTAGTAGTATCCAAAAAGTAATTCACAAATTGATTGACGCACATTGCCTGCAAACTATTTGGGTTGTAGGTGTTTTTATATGGAGGTGGTGGTGATGATGATGATGATAAACCTTCGTCTTCTATAATAAAACGACAGATTTCTTCCTTTTCTCCCGTTTGAATGATGTCCATAAAGAGATGGGGATTTCGGGTTATGAAAAGCACGCGTTTTACCTTTTCTACATAAAATGATCCATATTCTTTCACCACTATTCGAGCAATTAATTCGCTCTTCGCAAAATTTAAATGATAAATTCTGTCAAGGTTTCGTAGCGTAATACAACATATATCATCACACTTTTCATCACCATCACTGAAAACCCGAAATGCATAATTTTGAGGCCATTTATTACGATATTCGGGTACCCCCAAAACACGAGAATTAGATTCAAGTTTATGGTTGGGGTCCCTATAAATTATATCTTGACGAGGGTAGCTATGACAACTTTCTATTAAACAATAGGGTTTATGTTCTTCCATTCTGTGATCAATGAAGTTAAGCCATTTTTCATTTTTCAACCATGCTTCGTAAGCTCTCAAATCTC
Organism: Procambarus clarkii; assembly: GCF_040958095.1. Taxonomy (NCBI): domain Eukaryota; kingdom Metazoa; phylum Arthropoda; class Malacostraca; order Decapoda; family Cambaridae; genus Procambarus; species Procambarus clarkii. The sequence continues at coordinate 47,327,084 of NC_091155.1, forward strand.
GGGTTAATTCCCAACGTATATTTTTAAACATCATGTACCTAAAATAATAATGCCGATTCAAATATTGTTTGAGGGACATAAGCCTTTTCAGCGCACCCTGATCAACTTTACAAAATGACGATGGAATCGATATTCCGTCTGCTATCATCATCTCTCTCAGAGCTTCTCGTTCCTGATTGGAAGCTTGTATCGTCATCAGAAATATGGAAGGATCTTTGGCGTAGGACCTATATCCCTTGATAGGCAATTTTAAGTAATCCGGCCTGAAATTATGTTCACAGAACATGATGCTTCTTTGGTCAATGTTAGAGAAGAGTTCCACAAACATATAAGAACAATGATTTTCATCCTCCCTAACTACGACTCGCAGTATAAATTGTAATTGGGATGCCGCAGGATATCCTTCTTGAGTAGATCCCATCCATATTTTAATAGCATAAACATTTACAATTTTGTGTATAGTTGGTGTTAATTTAATTATAGATGGTTCTAATGTAATATTTATATCAACTGAACAATATTTATCTACATATTTGTTTATTTGGGAACTTGATATAATCGAAGATGTAAAAGATTTAAAGGGAAATAATGATACCATGGTTTTAAAAAGTTTGTACACCTGAATATTCCAAATATTACTAAGAATGTGGCTACTAAATTTCTATTGGATGGAAGAGTAGCGAAGCTTGTGTTGGTTGGCCGTCAGTGGATGTAAAATGTGAGAGTAGCCTGCGACTACTTGATATTTATATAATTCAGCTGACACTGCTACCATCTACTCCGGGCAACCAGCTGTCTCCTCCAGGCATGATGGGACAGGGGGTTGTGTTGAACCTAGGGAACCTAACCTAACCTATCCTAGGGGAGGGTGCTTATCGCTTCGTAATAAGCTACCGTGTACAGACTATATAAAAAGTTAGGTTAGGTAAGTACTATTAGGTTCAAATGAGAATGTAGTGGTATACAATGTAACTTCTGGTGGTCGAGCCACCAAGGATCCTTATCGGAGAGGATGCTGGCCTGGGATAAGACATTATTTGTTCAATGTGATTTTGAGGCAGGACAAAATGTTCAGACATGAGCATGTTTCAGTTATGTATGTTTTAAGGAGTTGAGAACTATTAATCTATCTCTCTCTTTCTCTCTATAAACACAAAATTGTTTTTAATAATAGTGTATGCCGGCTAAGTGTTCAAACACCATATCGCTCCACGTGCTACTGATTTCTAGTACAAACAATTCCTAAGGCCATTATTAATCTGTACATCGTCCCCATTTGACATTTTTATCTAAATATCTTCCTACATTCAATGGACAACATCTTACTTTACAGTGACCATGTGATAAACAAATAAACAATCGCCAGTTTGCATTCTTGGCCAAAAAAACAGTATGATTTTTTGCATAATAGGCCAAAATGTTTACACTTAGCCAGAAACAACAGAGTCCTTGCTAACTTAGTTAAGTAAGACGAGAGTCCTGCATAATAGGCCAAGAAGTGAGTTCTGGCTACTAGGTACGACATATATATATATATATATATATATATATATATATATATATATATATATATATATATATATATATATATATATGTCGTACCTAGTAGCCAGAACGCACTTTTCAGCCTACTATGCAAGGCCCGATTTGCCTAATAAGCCAAGTTTTCATGAATAATATATTTTCTCTATTTTTTTTCTTATGAAATGATAAAGCTATCCATTTCATTATGTATGAGGTCAATTCTTTTTTTATTGGAGTTAAAATTAATATAGATATATGACCGAACCTAACCATCCCTACCTAACCTATCTTTATAGGTTAGATTAGGTAACTGAAAATGTTAGGTTAGGTAGTCGAAAAAACATTAATTCATGAAAACTTGGCTTATTAGGCAATTCGGGCCTTGCATAGTAGGCTGAGATGTGCGTTCTGGCTACTAGGTACGACACATTATATATATATTTATATATATATATATATATATATGTCGTACCTAGTAGCCAGAACTCACTTTTTGGCCTACTATTCAAGGCCCGATTTGCCTAATAAGCCAAGTTTTCCTGAATTAATATATTTTTTCTAATTTTTTTCTTATGAAATGATAAAGCTACCCATTTCATTATGTATGAGGTCAATTTTTTTTATTAGAGTTAAAATTAACGTAGATATATGACCGAACCTATCCAACCCTACCTAACCTAACCTAACCTATCTTTATAGGTTAGGTTTGGTTAGGTAGCCGAAAAAGTTAGGTTAGGTTAGGTTAGGTAGGTTAGGTAGTCGAAAAACAATTAATTCATGAAAACTTGGCTTATTAGGCAAATCGGGCCTTGAATAGTAGGCCAAAAAGTGAGTTCTGGCTACTAAGTACGACATATATATATATATATATATATATATATATATAATGTGTCGTACCTAGTAGCCAGAACGCACATCTCAGCCTACTATGCAAGGCCCGATTTGCCTAATAAGCCAAGTTTTCATGAATTAATGTTTGTTCGACTACCTAACCTAACATTTTCAGTTACCTAATCTAACCTATAAAGACAGGTTAGGTAGGGATGGTTAGGTTCGGTCATATATCTATATTAATTTTAACTCCAATAAAAAAAGAATTGACCTCATACATAATGAAATGGATAGCTTTATCATTTCATAAGAAAAAAAATAGAGAAAATATATTATTCATGAAAACTTGGCTTATTAGGCAAATCGGGCCTTGCATAGTACGCTGAAAAGTGCGTTCTGGCTACTAGGTACGACATATATATATATATATATATATATATATATATATATATATATATATATATATATATATATATATATATATATATATATATATATATATATATATAGTGTGTGTGTAATTACCTAAGTGTAGTTACAGGATGAGACCGTCTTCCCAGCACTCTTTGTCATATAACGCTTTGAAACTACTGGCAGTCTTGGCCTCCACCACCTTCTCACCTAACTTGTTCCAACCGTCTACCACTCTATTTGCGAAAGTGAATTTTCTTATATTTCTTTAGCATCTGTGTTAAGCTAGTTTCAATCTATGACCTCCTGTTCTTGAAGTTCCAGGTCTCAGGAAATCTTCCCTGTCGATTTTATCAATTCCTGTTACTATTTTGTATGTAGTGATCATATCACCTCTTTCTTCTGTCTTTTAGTTTTGGCATATTTAATGCCTCTAACCTCTCCTCGTAGCTCTTGCCCTTCAGTTCTGGGAGCCACTTAGTAGCATGTCTTTGCACCTTTTCCAGTTTGTTGATGTGCTTCTTAAGATATGGGCCAACTTCTGTTGTTGGGCACCACACAACAGCTGCATATTCTAGCTTTGGCGTAACAAAAGTCATAACAATTTCTTTAGTATATCACCGTCCATGTATTTAAACGCAATTCTAAAGTTAGAAAGCGTAGCATAGGCTCCTCGCACAATATTCTTTATGTGGTCCTCAGGTGATAGTTTTCTATCTAGAACCACCCCTAGATCTCTTTCTTTATCAGAATTCTTTAAAGATTTCTCACATAATGTATAGGTTGTGTGGGGTCTATGTTCTCCTGTTCCACATTCCATAACATGGCATTTATTAACATTAAATTCCATTTGCCAAGTGGTGCTCCATATACTTATTTTATCCAGGTTTTCTTGAAGGGCATGCCAATCATCTAAATTTCTTATCCTTCCTATTATCTTAGCATCATCAGCAAACATGTTCATGTAATTCTGTATACCAACTGGTAGATCATTTATGTAGACAATAAACATCACTGGTGCAAGAACTGAACCCTGTGGTACTCCACTTGTGACATTTCTCCAGTCCGATACATTGCCTCTGATTACTGCCCTCATTTTTCTATCAGTCAGAAAATTTTTCATCCATGTTAGAAGCTTACCTCACCCCTCCAATATTTTCCAGTTTCCAGAACAACCTCTCTATGTGGAACTCTGTCGAATGCCTTTTTTAGGTCCAGATAGATGCAGTCAACCCAACCATCTCTTTCCTGTAATATATCTGTTGCTCGATCATAGAAACTGAGTAAATTCGATACACAGGATCTTCCAAATCGAAAACCATACTGTCTGTCTGAAATTATATAATTTCTCTCCAGGTGTTCTACCCATTTAGTTTTAATTATTTTTTCCAATATTCCAATTCCAATTTTTTCCAATAATGTGTGTGTGTGTATGTATATTTGTGTTGTTGAATATGACCGAAAGTCATAGTCTTTCTGCCCCTCTCCTTACTGCTATTGTTGTTTCTCGCATCTTTGTATTGCTTGTATGTTTGGGCAATTTTTCCCCTTTTCCTAGTTCTGCATCTCTGCTTTAGTATAAATTTTGTTGTGCCATTATCATATATTTCACAAAACTTGACATACATCTCATTTACTTCATGTCCTAACAGCAAGTGTTTGTCAAATTCCTTAAGGAAATATCTGAGTTCCCCATAATGACCTCTCCACAAGTCAGGTTTTTCAACTGCTTCAAGCTCATTTTCTTCCAGATTATAATGCATTGCATACTTTATTTCCAAAAAGACATGGTCACTTTTACCCAAGTGACCATGTCACTTGGGTAAAAGGAGGGAGGTACTGAAAGGAGGAAAAGGGAGGTACCAAAGGAGGGAGGTACTGAATGATAAATATATCTTTCTCTTTCCTGGTAAATATAATATCCAGCATGGAGGGAACATCCCCTTCCCTCATCCTTGTAGCTTGTTTAACATGTAGAAACATGAATGTTTACAGGGTGAGGCTTACGAAATTATATATATATATGTATATATATATATATATTTATATATATATATATATATATATATATATATATATATATATATAATTGGTCTCTGGTCTATATATATATATATATATATATATATATATATATATATATATATATATATATATATATATATATATATATATATATATCGTACCTAGTAGCCAGAACTCACTTCTCAGCCTACTATGCAAGGCCCGATTTGCCTAATAAGCCAAGTTTTCATGAATTAATGTTTTTTCGTCTACCTAACCTACCTAACCTAACCTAACCTAGCTTTTTTTGGCTACCTAACCTAACCTTACCTATATATATAGGTTAGGTTAGGTTAGGTAGGGTTGGTTAGGTTCGGTCATATATCTACGTTAATTTTAACTCCAATAAAAAAAATTGACCTCATACATAGTGAAAAGGGTAGCTTTATCATTTCATAAGAAAAAAATTATAGTAAATATATTAATTCAGGAAAACTTGGCTTATTAGGCAAATCGGGCCTTGAATAGTAGGCTGAGAAGTGAGTTCTGGCTACTAGGTACGACATATATATATATATATATATATATATATATATATATATATATATATATATATATATATATATATATATATATATATATATATATATATATATATATATATATATATATATATATAAAGTTTGTGTGTGTGTAATTTATATAAATAAATAATTAAATATTAATTTTGTTAATATCTTTTCAGGGAAAACTTGCAAGTACAATTCGTATACAAGAGAGGCAACAAGAGCCAGAGGATGTCTACTAAGAAAATATATAAGTCTTTATCCTCACACTCTTGATATATGGTCTTCTCTGGTCTCTTTATTTTCTCTCCTCACAAATGTCCCTTTTTTTATTTCTTTTACGTTTCTCTCCTGTTTTTCTTGTCTTTTAATCTCTCCTTTCCTCCTCTCTTCTAACACCTCTCGTTTCCTTTCTCTTCTAGCTTCTCTCTTCCTTTACTTTTTATTTTTGTGGTATTCATTTATGTCATTTTTATCTTGTATATTTGTCTTGTATCTTTTTCTTATCTTGTGTTTCTCTTCCCCTTCTCTTCAATGATTTCTCATTTCATTCCTCTCTCTGTTGTTTCTGTTCTGTCTTCTCTCTCCTTGCCTTAATTTTGTTCTGTCTCCTCTTTTGTTGTGTGTGTCTTTCTGTCTCTGTCTGTCTGTCTCTCTCTTTCTCTCTCTCTCTCTTTCTTTCTCTTTCTTTCTCTGGCTCTCTCTCTGGCTCTCTTGCTCTCTCTCTCTCTCTCTCTCTCTCTGGCTCTCTCTCTCTCTCGCTCTCTCTCTCTCTCTCTCTCTCTCTCTCTCTCTCTCTCTCTCTCTCTCTCTCTCTCTCTCTCTCTCTCTCTCTCTCTCTCTCTCTCTCTCTCTCTCTCTCTCTCTCTCTCTCTCTCTCTCTTTCTCTCTCTCTCTCTCGCTCTCTTGCTCTCTCTCTCTGGCTCTCTCTCTCTCTCTCTGGCTCTCTCTCTCTCTCTGGCTCTGGCTCTCTCTCTCTCTCTGGCTCTCTCTCTCTCTCTCTCTCTGGCTCTGGCTCTCTCTGGCTCTGGCTCTCTCTCTCTCTCTCTCTCTCTCTCTCTCTGGCTCTCTCGCTCTCTGTCTCTCTGGCTCTCTCTCTCTCTCTCTCTCTCTCTCTCTGGCTCTCTCTCTCTCTCTCTCTCTCTCTCTGGCTCTCTCTCTCTGGCTCTGGCTTTCTCTCTGGCTCTCTCTCTCTCTGGCTCTGACTCTCTCTCTCTGGCTCTGGCTCACGCTCTTTCTCTCTCTGGCTCTGTGGCGCTCTCTCTCTGGCTCTGGGTCTCTCTCTCTGGCTCTGGGTCTCTCTCTCTGGCTCTCATATTTCATTTGATTTAAAAATGTCTGAGATTTTTACTTAATCTAAGTTATATTGCATGGTGCTAATATGAATATTATACATGACTGTTTTTTCTTTTCTTTCTCTCTCTCTTTCTCCCTTTCTTTCTTTCTCTTTCTTTCCTTCTCTCTCTTTTTCTTTCTCTTTCTACATGAATATTATACTTGACTGTGTTTACATTCACTTGTAGATTTTGATTTTTAGTTAATTAGTCCTAAACTTTTGATTAATAGATTTTTATTATTAGTCATAGAAAAACTATAGTGTTATATGTATACTCGGAAAATTTTACTTGTTTTAGTTTTAAGTAACAATAACTGCTTGTAACGTCAGACTGATCTCAGCATGACATGAATCACAGGCTGCTTGATCACAAAATCTATTGTGTTCACATATTGCATATATAGATTTTTATAGATTTTTAAATTTTTACTTTTATATTCTGTTATAGATATAGTCTATATATTTAGAGCTATTACATATATTTTGTTGTATTACTCATTCTGAATTAAATAAATATAATATTTTAATTCTCTTTTTGTACCCTATTTATTTGTAATTTACACATACATATATAGGATGTCCATTTCTTTCTCAGATATGTCTTCTTTCTTTCTCTCCCTTTCTATTTCAGATATGAATTAAAAAATTATTATACCCTAATTTACCCTAAACGTTTTAATGTAGGTAATTAAAAGATTATAAAAAAGTTTTTAGAAATGTTAATTATTTACGTTCTAAGGTTGTATATAAAAGTTCTCAAAAAACATTTTCTAAACGTAATTATAAACGTGCTGAAAACAATGAAATGTCGTTTTTAGGATGTTTTAAAAACATGAAAATGTTTGCTGGGGAATGACCACAAACACGATACAACGCACAAAACACAACACTTCTGTCAGCTTTTGGATAGACTCCTTTTATATTTATTATGTGATAGTTATACTTGCATATAATGATAATTATTATAGGTAAGCGCCTAATATGTAATATTAATTAATAAAAACGAAGTCAGAAGCCACACGCCTGTCTGTACATGTCTTTTGTACAGTTTGACTAGTTTGCTTAGCCTCGCCATACTCCCTGTGTCTCAAATTGCAAATTGTTACATACAGTGTACCTGAGAGTACTTGTAATTAGCAATCTACCTCATTTTTCTTTTTTTGTTCATTTTGTTTTTGTATTGTATAGTCTTGTTTCTATATTTTTCCCCCTTCTATATCAAAATTCTATTTTGTAATTGCCATTCTTGCCTTGTTCAAGTTCAAGTATGTTTGTTGAGATAAGCAAGAAATACATCTCAAAGGGATAGAGTAGCTTAGGCTATTTCTACCCCCCTCTACTTCAAGTCCCTCAAGGGGCGCACAAATGCAGTGAGTACAAATAGACAAATAACATTACAAGAATCCCATTTAACATTGCAGGTTTATATAGTAAGTACAGCATATAATTGTCACACTCTCGGGGCAAAATTCTTGTAACTCCTAAGTATACTGTCTATCATACCATTATCACACATCCAAACAATTTGATGTGGTACACTATTTATTTCCTTATTTCTATAGTTTTCAATAAGTTGACACTCTAATACATAATGTTCTAAGGTGTGGGCGTGTGGCATACTACATAATTTACACTCCATATCTTTTTCACTGACATCAACACCGTATTGCCAGATATGTTTGTATCCTAATCTTAATCTCATGTAAATTGAATCCTTCCAAGTAGACTTTCCTTTACCATAAGTGAAGGACGAATTTGTATTTATTATTGAATAATTCTTAAGTGTGTTACTACTGTCCACCATTGCCATTCTCTTTATCATTTCTTCACCCTCTTGGATCATCTTGATTCTTGTTTTTATTTGTTTTAAGGTTAACTGACATACAACATCAACAAGAGTTTTTTCAGTGGCTCTCTTCGCTATGTCATCAACTACCTCATTCAACAGTATTCCCACATGTGAAGGGATCCACATGAATCTTACTTTATACCCAGTTTTTTCTAATCTCTTAACATTCTCTCTACACTCTATCACAATATTCTGATATACTGGGCGTACTCTAACGCTCCTCTGCTGTCAATAAAGAAGCAAGCATTTTTACCACATTTGACTACTTCCTGTAATCCTGCTAATACTCCTTGGAGTTACCAGGAATGCTGATATTCCTGGACCTCGAAAAAGCCTTTGAACTGGCTAACGATATTATTCTCGATATTATTATTCCCAGCTATTCTCTGCTGCCTCATTGACAAAGAGGTCAGAGGCAACCTGCTCTCCTGGACCAAAAACTGTCTCATAAACAGAGAAGCAAGAGTAAAACTTCATGGCACAGTCTCTGAGTACAAAAGACATGAAAATGGTACACCGCAAGGAGGTATTCTCAGCCCGCTTCTCTTCAACTGTTTAATGGAAAGAATAATGAGGTTGAAACTTCAACATCACTGCAGGCTGCTAAACTACGCGGACGACTTTGTCATCAACATAAAAGGAAGGGATGCGGCGCGCCTTGCACCCAAATGCTTAGACTGCATCAGTAAAGAGGCAAAACAGATTTGCTGGGCTATATTGTAGTATTAATATTAATCCGTATCGTTACTGTCATTCCAGTATTATCATGAGTATAAATTGTTATTACGGTTTGGTGTCGCTTTCTTAATTTCTTCTACTCTGCGGCACTTGCCGTCTTATCGGTCATTTACGATATTACTTTGTATTCTTTTTTTTTTTTTTTTTTTTTTTTTTTAGATATATACAAGAGTTGTTACATTCTTGTACAGCCACTAGTACGCATAGCGTTTCGGGCAGGTCCCTGGAATACGATCTCCGCCGAGAAGAATCGTTTTTTCATCCACGTACACATTTTACTGTTGCGTTAAACAGAGGCTACAGTTAAGGAATTGCTCCCAGTAAATCCTCCCTGGCCAGGATACGAACCCATGACATAGCGCTCGCGGAACGCCAGGCGAGTGTCTTACCACTACACCACGGAGACTGTTAATCCTCTTAATCTTATCCTCTTAATCTATCCTCTTAATCTTAATCTTATCCTCTTAATATTATCCTTATTACAGTTACTGGACGCTAGTTCCCTGCCGTCGATTTCACTTTGCACCTGTTCTACAAGATGTAGCCGAAGTTCTCGGCGTACTAGCTATGGCTTTCAGACGCTCAATGACAACACAAGGCTACACTCAACGGCCACTTAAGGCAGACTCCTTGGCTTCTATTCAGCTCTATCACCCATCTGGAGGCAGAGATGGGATGGAGACCAAGGGTAATGTTCCCCGCTCATATTCTTAAAAAAATTTTGTTTGGTCCGCTTAGGACACAAGCATGTTACAGATATGGCTTAAGAATTGGTTCATATTCCATTTATGGTTTTTGTATATATTTGATTTGTTATTGTATATACCCGTTCTATGGTATATGTATTGTTTATATTGTCAGGATTTATAGTGTTTCGTATTATATCTGTTTATATATATTTGCTTTGTGCTTCCTTGCTGTTCTATTACTGGCTTTTATCCCACCTTTGTTCCTAGCAAAGGTACTTCACCCCTTCCGTTTGCGGGAAGATTTATTAGAATTGTTAGCTCCCTTACATTGCTACAGTATAGTTATTAAGCAAACTCTTATTCTCCCTCCTCCTCCAGTGTTTTCTCTGCCAGCATTTTTACTTGGGGTATCATCCAGGATTGTTTAATTAAGGAATCCTTTAATTCCTGCTGCTGTCCCCCCCCCCACCCCGTTTAATTCGTCCCTTCCGTATTAATTCAGCTAGGGTTTACCTCTCGACTGTGCTCTTGCCTGTCACGTTACCACTGCATGCCCTCTTCTGCCCACCCTTACTGCCTTATTACTTTCAGCCCGGGGGAGGTGATCTACGCGGCAAAAGGTCGACACACGCTCTGACTGAACCAGGTATCGTTTACAGGTATCGTCAGGAATTGGCACTATCTTCGGATCCTACAAGCACAGCGCGGGACGCATACCCAAGCCTGGGGAGCGGGCCCACCGGCAAGTTCTGCCCGGCCCGTTCCCCAGTGACCAGGCAAGACTTCTCCAGGGCTCTGTGAGAGCAAGCGCTAGGCTTGCCTTCATCCGACTACGCCCTCATTCCTTTAGAACTGGCAGGGGCCACTCGGCTCTCTTGACGGGCTCGCCAACGGAGATAATGGCGGGTCCAGCAATCAGCTGGAACCCCCAGCTGACTACGCCAGCATTCCTTTCGTATCGGCAGGGCCACCCAGCTGTCTCTAGACGGGCTTGCCAATCGGAGATAATGGCAGTCGGCAGGTGGAAGAGGAGCGCTTTTACTTCCTACGTCAGGCGGGACGTTGTTGCTCTGCCTCCCTGAGGCCTCGTTGCGGCCAGCGGGCCTCGCCCTTCGGGGGGGTGGGTCCGGCCAGCTGGCCTGCGGTGAGGGTGCAGCGCCGGTCCCCAAGTGTCCCGCTGTCCGCAGCTAATACTTTGCCCAGTCTAGGTGCTAGTAAGCCCTACCTTTAGTCATGAAACCCTTCTCATTCCTTGGCGGCACGGCCTCACGCCCTGGGAAAAACTTCTCCCATTGTCATATCAGTTTTTCCCCAGTCACTAGGTATTTTCTGCCCGCCTGTTAATTCTAGGATTTACCATTATGTCTTGGTCGGGCTCCGTTAAGTGTTATGTGATCTATTCACTTTATTTCCCCTTTGTGTCCTGACTGTTATACCTAGTTCTAATTACATTTCATCTGCCATTAGGTTTCTGCAGAACGTGTTTGCCATGTCACTATAGGCTAAGCTTACATATACTTACTACGGGGGTACATTTTAAGTTAAATATTAGTACTCAGACATGGACATGTTACATTTGTTAATTCCTACTTATATATTTTACATCTTCTGCAGAATTTAATTTACTAATAAAATAAGCCCCCAAACTGTCAGTGTCTTTTTCCCCTTGATCAGAAAATGGTACTGCTCGTAAACAATAAGGGCCAACCCAAGAACAACCAGATAAGCCTCCTGTTACAAATTTACTACTGCTTGTTATAAATTTATTGCTGTTATAGGGGGTATAGAGTATTAAGGAAAAGGGCCAGCAGTTAGAATCAGGATGTATCAAAATCAGTGGAGATCAAATAGGCCCGGCCCCCAATAAGAAAATAAACAATATTAATTTTGTTGCTTCAATAAAATTGTCAGCCTAGAGGTTGATCATTGATCTTCTACACAGGAAGAATGGATACGTCTTTAAAAACTAACTTATTTATTAAACCCTCTTAACAACCCCCATATACATTAATTTCCCCTAAAAAAAATTTCTGCTCAGGGGGAAAAAGACATCAACAGTTTGGGGGCTTATTTATTACATAGTAGGAAACGGTAATTTAAAATCTGCAAAACGTGTAAATATATATAACTAGGAACAAATGTAACATATTCATGTCTACTGAGTACTAATATTTAACTTAAAATGTACACCCGTATTAAGTGAGTAAGCTTAGCCTAGTGACATGGTAAACACGTTCTGCAGAAACCTAATGTCAATGTAATGTAATTATATAAAACTAATTATAACAGTCAGGACACAAATGTTAAATAAAGTGAATAGGCCACATAACACTTAACGGAGGCCGACCAGGAATAAGGAGAAGGGTTTCATGACTAAAGGTAGGGCTTACTAGCACCTAGAATGGGCAAAGTATTAGCTGCGGACAGCGGGACACTTGGGGACCGGCGCTGCACCCCCACTGCAGGCCAGCTGGCCGGACCCCCCCCCCCCCCCCCACCGAAGGGCGAGGCCCGTTGGCCGCCAGGCGGCCTCAAAGTGGCAGAGCAACAACATCCCGCCTGACGTAGGATGTACAAGGTCGACCCCGTGTCGGTCGTTGTCGCTGTGGCGAGCCTCACGGATGTGGAGGGGAGGTGGCAGAGCGGGAGCTGGCTGCTAAAGTAGGAACATGCCAGCTCGCCACCGTGGCCGTAACCGTGCCCGTATGCCTGGAGAGGCCGTGTTATAATAAAATGGTGGGCTTGCTTTGGGGAAACTGGTACTATTCAGGGGTAAGGTCAGTCAGAATAAAGATATATCTATTTGGGGAGATCAGTAAGGCCCGGCCCCCATGGAAACTAGAAGTAGTGCTGACTACTTGGCTACACAACAAGGTCAGTCTAGGGAATGATCAAGATCTCCTACACAGGAAGAACGATACTCTTATAATTCATGTACTTATTTATTAACCCCTTAACAGCCCCCCATATACATTCACACCAATAACAATAATAATAATAACTTTACCACACTGCCTTACGTTAAAAGCCTTGGTTCACATAAGCAGGATACAAGGTTTTACACTGAGCACAAGCTAGGGTAAAGCTCTACTATTGAATAACTTGAAGTTAGAGTCAGCTTAGGGTAGGGGGACCACGTGGTTCCAATGGAACCCCCTTTAGAATACCTAGTAATATAAACTCTAAACACACCTACTACACACAAAGTATACTACTCTACACATAGAACATGAGTATGCCAGAGATTGAATAATGTACCCAGTATACTTATCTTGAACAGGACACAGAAATAAGGAAATGAAGAGGAAGGAGGGAGTTCCTTTCATCACAGCCAGCAACCAGAGAAGATGGAGTCTCTGTCTCCTTCCCCCCAGCTGGCTGCTGCCGGCAGACTGCTCAACTAATCGTACCGCAGCCCTATACCAAGTTTACTCAGGTTTACTTTACAAATGATTAGAGTATTAGTAAACATAGTTGGTGCCTATGTTATTATTTAATAATCAACCCCCAGCTCAGTCTTTAAATGCTCTTTGAGAAACAAGAATAGTCTTACATCTGGCAGGGAAGATACAAACAAAGAAACATCGAGTTGCGATTTACTACTCTAACGTAGCTTATTTAGTTAAATTTTGACCTCTGGTTTCCACTGAAGAACCCAGGGTCGTAACAGGCCGTTAAAAACAGTCAGGTGCCCCTGACTGAAAAAGGTACCATTCCGGGTCTACAGGCAGATGCTGCTAACTGAGACGGCTTCCTTGGTGTGCCGACGGAGCGCCATCTTGACGAGCCATGGGGCGTAGAGAGGCGGGATAACCCACCAACCGTGACCCTGGGAGGGGTACATACTGCAGGGTCTGTACCCCATGCAGGGAGTGCTTTCCACCATGGCGAATGACTAGTTGATCCCGTGTATATCTTCGTCGCTGGAGCCCGCCCTCACAGAGGCCAGTCCTGGAAGGCCTGCCCCAGGGCGGGTGTGGGAAAGTGAACGCTGTCTTCACCGAGGCCGACTCCCCAGGGTCGACCCCGTGTCGTTCGTTGTCGCTGTGGCAAGCCCCACGGATGTGGAGGGGAGGTGTCATCTTATAAGCGTGTCGGTCGCCTCCTAGGACACCTCTCACGGTGGGCATGAGATCAGTTGTCCGCCTTTCGGGCCCCACCACGTGTTTCTAGATCATTCAAGGTGTTCCTCGTGCGCGTTCTACCGTGGATCTGGAAGTATTAAGGCAGTAAGGGTGGGCAGAAGCTGGCATGCAGTGGTAACGTGTAAGGCAAAGGCACGGTTGTAGTGGACCCACACTATACGCGTACTGGTGGCAGCTTAGGCTGCGAGAATGGGGGTTAACTGGATGCGGCACCTGTTGCGAAAGACAGGAATGGTAAACTTGAATAAAGTCCCAAGCATAACTGAGTGGGAAGTAACTTAGAAGCCTAGCAATGGTACTGCCAGATACAATAAGTCCTAACTCCTGGAAGTGGGTAAATACTAAATAACGCCAAAAGGCCAATGTAAGAGGATGGTAAGGGGGCGTCGAACTGCGAAATCACTTATGCACAAATAAGACAAATCAGAACTGTAAAGAAATTAATATTAAGAATGGAGAGGAAATGCGCTCTTCCCTTCTTCCCCTTGAAAATCCTCCGCTGGGACACGCCATCTGGAGGCTCGGCAGCTGGACCATTTCAGCTGCAGCATCGTCGGTTGGACACTGCTAGGTATCAGCTTCAGCAGCTGGGACATCCTCGGCTGGGTACTACCTTCTGGAGCCTCAGCTGCTGGATCATCGGCTGGAACCTCGTCAGCCGGAACATCAGCAGCAGGGCCTCGATCATTGGCCGTAACTCTACCAGCAGGGACATCAGCTGCTGGATCATCGGCGTGGACCACGTCAGCCGGAACATCGGCAGCTGGGTCTGGCCCCGAGAAACAACACAAAACAATATATAATACATAAATTAGAAAGGAATACAAAGAACGACAAAATGTAAAAGAAAAAAGAATTCGTATATAAAATAAGGAGGGCGACTGGGGCATGCTCAGCTGGAACACCGCCAGCTGAGCCCTCGGCTGCTAGATCGCCGGCGGGAACCATATCCGACGGTCCATCAGCTGTAGGGTCATCGGCAGGGACTACACCAGCCGGAGCATCAGCAGCTGGGTCTTAGGATGATTGGCCCCCACCTGCCTGCCGACCACCCTATGACGGGATGAACTGCTGAGTAAAACTAGGCCCGCATGTAGCAAGAAGCAAAAGTTAAACAACCATAAATGTAAGACCAGAAAGTAAATTGAACAGTACGTGAATGAACTTAAAGCAAGAAGCATGAGGCCCGTACTCCGCAACCGGTACATCCTAGCTGACGTTACTTAGTAGTATAGAGGCAATTAGCAGAGTAAACAACGTAAATGTAACCAGTGGTAACATAATGATGCAGCAAGAGCTAAGCGTAAAACACGGTAATAAATTCCCGAGGAAACGAACATAAATGCAATGCCAGAAAACTTAATGCAAGAGGCAAAGGGCCGTAGCACTGCGCGAGCACCTCCTCGCTGACTTACTTAATAACTTAAATGGCAAGCAAGTTTTTTTTTTTTTTTTTATTTTTACATGCAAAGCATGCAATTTAAATACAATAAAAACAATACAGAATATATAACAAAGGAAAACAATAGACCACCGGCCAGAAGGGCCGACAGCATAGCACAACAAAACACATACACGAGAAAAACATAGAAAAATACAGCATACATAAAAAACACAAAACATAATACAATGGCAAACTAGCAAGCACAGTAGCATCACAAAACAAAACCTCCAGAAAAACAAAACATACATCCAGAGGCATAACAGGAAACAGAACAGGACAAACACAATACATTCCAAACAAAACATAAAGAACAAACACGTACAACAGGTAAAGCAATATAAAAACACCAGGTCAAACGCACAGCACAAACAATACAGGAATAAAACACACACACACCAAGCCATCCGCCCCATAAACAAAGGGCGAGGCCAAAATAAACAATAATAATAAACAAGCAAAACACGCACACCTGAAAACAAAACAGGCACAAACACAACAACATACATGCACCGGCCTGAAGGACCGATAATAAAACAACAAAGCACTTCAAGAAACATAACAAGACACTGCAGCACAAAACAAATCAATACAAATTTATACAAAGATACTAAACATCGGCCTGAAGGGCCGACAATAAAAACAGAAACATAATGAAACACAAGAAAAAGAAACAATACCGGAAATATAAGAAATACAACAAAACAACGGTCATGAGAACAAACATAGCACCGGCCTGAAGGGCGCACAATTGGTACAACACATTGCAAACAAACCACAGGTCCGAGCACACACCAAACACACAGCAAGCACACAGACTACTAAAATTTCTCATACTTATCCGGCCACTCCGCCGCCGGGAATCGAATGCAATACGCCTCCCAAAGTCAGGCATTAACTCCGGCACACCCACAATAAAACACCGAGCCCGTCGAATCCAGATGGAAGAAGGGCACCACGAAACAGGACGCACACGGTCATCAATGTCAAACCGCAAAGGATGCTCAGCATCATGCGCCACTTCGGAGGCCAAGACGAGAGGGAGAGGCTCCTTCCCACGAGGCCGGGCAATGGGCATCGCACTGGGAGCCTCCTCGGCTGCCTCACAGGGCCCCGCGTCAACCACCGGACGTTGTACCTGCTGGGACCCCCCACACTTGGCATCCTTCTTCAGCACCAGCTTGATGCCTCGGCTCGCACCAGAACCCACACCACGCACGTCTGTAGGAGCAACCACCTCCCATTTCGTAGAACCTTCTGCAGGAGAAAGAACAGGAGGTAAATCAGACGCACAACCATCGTCAACAGCAGACACATGGACACCACCAGCGACGTAGAGCGCAAAGCACCCGGAATCGCCACACCACCGCCCGAAGCTCCACTTGCGTCGTAGTCCTCCACATCAGCCCAAGCAGTAGAAGAACGCCTGGAACGCTTGGGCACTGGCCGCACATCCTCACAGCCAGAGGCGAACCCAGAACCACGGGCCTCATGAACCGGGCGAACTAACGCCCGCCGCAGTACGGCAGGAGCCTCAACCACATGGGGAACCGGGCCGCACATAACAGGACGCTCCGCAGCCCCCCCAACACCCAGCACAGTTGTAACACCTTGCGAGGATGCAGGACCAGGCGCAGCAGCAGGAGTCGAGGAAGACGAAGACGACCCGCAGAGACCATCCGGAAGACCCTCGGGAGCAACTGGCACAGCGAAGTGACCAGCGACAGGAGCCACCGGAACACTGGGCAGAGGGACAACAACCACCGGGGGCATGTCGGGTGACGCAGGGGGGGCCGCATCAGCAGCGAATGGGACCTGCCCCTCTTCATCTCCGGAATCCACGCCCTGAGGGAGCGGCGGGAAATCCTCTTCCCGAAATAAGTTAACAGGTGCAGCAGGGGCCTCAGAGCACCCGGCAGCCTGATGCCCTAACTGGCCACACCGGAAACAAGTACGAGGCTGCCGGGCATAATACACTTGAACGTAGTAACCCAGCAGCCGGACAGAAGACGGGATATCCGACCGCAGGCGCATACCTAAGGTACGGATGTTCGTCTGCTTCCCAGCATACTTCCCCAAGGAAAGCGTGTTCACCCGTGTCACGAATCTTATTACGATTCTGCCAATTCTCCCGAACCTCGTATTATGTTATTGTTTTCTCTACGTAAATATTGCTGTCAGTTGTATAAGATTTGTGTATATAGATATATATGCATTATATATATATAACATAGATAGCTGGGTAGTGTGTGTAAGGTTTGTTTTGGTGGTGGATGTCACGTGAAATTAGCCGTGTGGGCGGTTGACAATATTTGGGAATGGCCAGGGCGATTGTTGGCAAATCAATTGCCTATAGTTTTATATTTATTTATTCCCATATG
The DNA here is from genome assembly GCF_040958095.1 of Procambarus clarkii. Taxonomy (NCBI): domain Eukaryota; kingdom Metazoa; phylum Arthropoda; class Malacostraca; order Decapoda; family Cambaridae; genus Procambarus; species Procambarus clarkii. Next base: position 47,344,999 of record NC_091155.1, read on the forward strand.
TGGTAGCCGTAATATTTCAAGGAATGTGAGACCGGTAATTACAACTCTTAGTTAATAATGTTGGAGTTTAAGGCTGACCTTTGTAAACAGAATGTTCACAATGTTCATGCGAACGTTAATTGGTGTTTGGGTAGACGGTTAGTCGACGTTGGGCCTGCGGACCACGTCCTGAGCAGTAGAGTGGCGGCTGCGGTCGAGTGCAGTTGTGTTTAAGCTAAGTTCTTGGTTTTGGTTATTTTAAGCCCATATACATATTAATTTTCTGGATAGACGATTTTAGTGTATTTATGGCTTACTCCATATTCTGGTGATAGTGCTCAGGTCTCAAATAATTACTTGCATTCTATAGTATTACATGCTGATAAATATTCCTAGCTACTGTTTATTTAATTGTTGTTAAGTTGTCACCCTTAGCAAAATATATTGTTCTCCCGTTTTTATACAGTGATTAATTATTTGTTCTTTACACTGTGGGGAGAAGAACATTATTTAGTCTCAAGGGTCGTGACATATGGGGGGCCTGTCCGGGAGGGTGATAGATTGTACTTTAACTCCCTGAAATAGTTGTTCAATTAACAGTACTACTTATTCCTAGGTACTCTGTGATTATCTAGTGACACCTAAACCAGCCTGTGAAATGGACTGTTCAAACTAAGCTGCTGTGAAAAGTTCTAAACACTTCACGATTGAGGTAAGTGTTCAGCTTGTGCCAGGGGCCAAGTATAGTTTGTGTTGTTAAGTGTAAGCTGTGATTATTGAGCCAACCATGGAGGATCAGGTTGCTGCGCTGGTGGATCAGCCCAATTTCGGTAAAATTAAAGACTTAACGAAGTCTGGTATATTATTGCTGGCTGATAGATTGAACCTAGCTATTCCCAGTAAGATGTTGAAAGCTCAAGTGTTAAGGACGATTGTCACACACTTGGTGGAGGAGGAGAGACTTGAAGAAGAATGTTTGGGAGAGTTAGAAGAAAAGTCAAGTGACAAGGTGGCGATCTTAAAGTTGGAGATGGAATTAGAAATGGCTAAGTTAGAAGCAGACAAACAGAGGCTGGAAGCAGACAAGCAGAGATTGGAGTTGCAGAACCAGACAAAACACCTTGAGTTGGAGGCTCGGTTACAACTAGCAGAGCAACAAACTAAACAAACCTAGCAGCAGACTAAACAATTAGAAATTCAGCAGAGTATGGCTGAAAATAATAACCGGTTAGAACAGCAGAGAATTGCAGCAGGGCTAGGTAACACTAGTAATAATCCAGAGAGTACAAATAGTTCTTCTAAGTACAGTAAACATGTAGAATTACCTAAGTTTAATGAAGAAGATCCAGAAATATTTTTCTTGCATTTTAAGAAACTAGCAGTCAGCATGAACTGGCCTGTCGATCAATGGGTTAGCATATTACAAGGTCAATTTAAGGGTAAAGCCCAAGAGGTATTTGCATCTTTGCCTGCTGAGAATTCTTTCGATTTTCAATTTGTGCAGCAAAGTATTTTGAATGCTTTCCAGCAGATCCCAGAGGCACATAGAATAAAGTTCAGAAGTTTAAAAAGAGCACATGACCAGACTGTTTCTGATTTTGTAAGAGTAAAATTAAATCACTTTGACAGATGGATTAAAGCACTTAATATTACAGAGTTTGAGACTTTAAGAGACCTCATAGTAACTGAAGAAGTAGTGGGATGTCTACCAGAGAAATTAGCTTGATTTATGGCTGAAAATAAACAAACCACTGATCTTATCAAATTAGCCAAGCTAGTTGACGAGCATGAACTACTCACTAAAGGGCCTTTTAGAGCCCCAATGAGTCATTTTAAGGCAAAAACTAATTATGCTCCTAACCATAATGTTTTCAAAACTCGACCAGCTAATTCACCTACTCCCCTTAACCCTTCTCCTGTAAAGCCAGGGTTGTCAACCTCAAGTAATGTAGTGCCTAAGCCTGCAGTGGGTTCGGCTGTTCCGACCACTGGCAGATATTGCACGCATTGCAGGAGAAGAGGTCATGTGGTAAATTCATGTTATGTTTTGCACCCAGAGTTGAGACCAACTGGTCTAATTATGAGTAGGGGTTTGCAAACTATTAATGCCAATGTTGCGCCAGTCAAGCCCAAGTGGATGACTAATTTTGATCCATACCTTCATTCGGGAACCCTATTATGTACTAGTGGAGCCTGGAAATCAGTCCAATTGTTAAGGGACACTGGTGCTTCCCAGTCTTTAATTTTTCGCCATGTTCTTACTGATGTTAGCACAGAAGACACTGGAGAGGTAGTGTTATTGCAGGGACTTGGAGGGCATATACAGAGTGTACCCTTAATTAAGGTTAACCTGAATTCTTCTATTACACCAGGTTGGTGCACTGTAGCAGTCAGTGAGCAGTTGCCCATTCCTGGGATTGATATAATTGTAGGTAATGATTTTGACAAGTGTCAATTTAGTGGAACCGATTGTCCTGTTATGTATACTAAACCTGATGCAGTACTGGCTCAACCAGATGCGGATGATGGTGTCATTTATCCCGCCTGTGTTGTGACCAGATCCATGGGTAAGCAGAATGTGGTAAGTCCTGCTACTACCAAGGTGGATGTTCTCGAGGCCAGGACCCCTTCTGACAGAGAGATGGAGGTGGACCTTGAAGATACATTTTTAGCTGACATGGATGACGAGAGTGAGACCGGTGCCAAAGCCCTAATATATTCTGACCCAGATGGTCTGGAAGATGTGGCCCAGGTACCAATTCCTTGCCCGCTCGCTCCAGTTGCAGAGTTCCAGACCTTGCGTAAGTTACAGAGTACTGATCCCAGTTTAGCTGAGTGTTATGCAGAAGCAGCCGACTCCATTGATATTTTGGAGGAGAGTACGGGTTGTTATTTTCAAGATCGTTGTCTGATGAGAAGATGGAGACCACCAGGAACTCCCGCATCAGAAGATTGGGAGTCTAGAACCCAGCTCGTTGTGCCAACAGAGTATAGGGAACGGGTTTTGCAAGCTGCTCATGATGACCTGATGGGAGGCCATCAAGGCATAACCAGTATGTATCATAAGATCTGTAAACTTTTTTATTGGCCAAAACTTAAAAAGGATGTTGTCAGATATTGCCACAATTGTGTTGTGTGTCAAACTATTGGTAAGCCTAATCAAACTGTGCCACGAGCACCATTATACCCTATTGTAGTGCCAGAGAAGCCTTTTACTCATGTGGTACTGGATTGTGTTGGACCTTTACCCCGTACCAAATCCGGAAATATGTATATATTCACAATTTTATGTATGACCACCAGGTTCCCTGAAGCATATGCTTTACGGAACATTAGAGCTTCTACCATTATAAGACAGTTGGAACGATTTTTCTCACTATTTGGTATGCCCCGTATAATTCAAACTGATAATGGGAGTAATTTTTGTTCCACCACTTTTACCCACTTCTGTAATACTTTTGGTATAAAGCAAAATTTTTCCAGTCCTTACCATCCTCAGAGTCAAGGGAATCGAGCGGTTCCACCAAACTCTCAAACAAATGTTGAAGGCAACTGGGGAAGATTCACCCAGGCATTGGGATGATAATCTGCCATTTGTTTTATTTGCTGCCAGAGACGGACTGCACAGTGCACTAGACTGTTCTCCATTCGAGCTGGTTTTCGGACATCAGGTGAGAGGACCTTTAAAGATGTTATATGAAAAATTATTAGGAGATGTTACAGCCAGGCAGAGTGAGCGTTATCTGACGGATGTCAAGAGCAAGCTGTCCAGAACAAGGGAGTTGGCCTTACGACATCTAGGTGAACAACAAGAAGTAATGAAGCAGAAACATGACCAGAGGTTCAAGGCCAAACTCAGTTTTTGAGCCAGGAGATTTGGTATTGGTCTTGAAGCCTCGTATGGGTACGTCTATGTCCAACAAATTTGCAGGACCATATCAAGTATTAAAACGTCTTGGAGAAGTTACTTACAAGGTTTGCCATCCCAAGCAGAAACGACAGACTATGAGTGTACATGCCAACCGGTTGAAGGCTTATTGTGGGCCTAGTATTATGGCTTGTGTTGCTGAGGAGGTAATTCCTGAAGAGTCGAGTGTTGCTGAAGAAGATAGTAATACTTATTTATCTAATTCCAGTAGTTCCGGGGAAGAATTGAGTTATTTGCAGGATGAGGAGAGAACGGAGTTCCAGGACCTTCTGGAGGCGTCTTCTAGCTTGTTTGGGGAGGTCCCCACTCAGACTCCTCTAATTACGCATGATATCACCCTGACAAATGTGACTCCAATTCGGCTGCGCCCTTATCGAGTGACACCCGAGAAACGTCGTATCATCCAAGAGGAGGTTGATTATCTTCTTCGACATGGATTCATCAGACCCAGTCAGAGTTCCTGGAGTTCGCCATGTCTGTTAGTACCAAAACCAGAAAATAAGTAGAGATTAGTAGTGGATTATAGAAAACTCAACCAGGTAACTGTAGTTGATGTTTACCCTTTACCATTATTGGAAGATTGTATAGATACTATAGGTCATGCTAACCTTGTATCTAAGTTGGACCTATCTAAGGGATATCATCAGATACCTCTTACAGATTTTGCAAGGGAAGTGACAGCATTTATCACTCCTGATGGAGCTTACGAGTTTAATGTCATGCCTTTTGGATTGAGGAATGCTCCAGCCACGTTTCAGAAATTAATGAATTCTTTGTTAAGGGATGTCCCAGACTGTAGGGCATATTTGGATGACATTGTAATTTTCAGTCAGACTTGGGTAGTTCATATGTCTAGTTTAAGGAAATTGTTTAATGTGTTACAACATGCTAATTTGACTGTCAATATGAAGAAATGTAGTTGGGCTAAAGGAACTATAGTGTATTTAGGGCATGAGGTCGGACAAGGAAGGATAGTCCCATTGCACGACAAGATTCAGGCAATTGTGGAGTACCCCGTCCTAACAAATAAGAAGTCGGTGCAAAGATTTATGGGAATGTGCGCATATTATAGAAGGTATTGTAAAAACTTTTTAATTGTTGCGGCCCCCATAACAAATCGCTTAAGGAAACAGGTAAAATTTAAGTGGACGCAGGAGTGTCAGAACTCTTTTCAGAAATTGAAAGGAATTCTCTCTACTTCACCTGTGTTAGCGAGTCCACAGTATGATTAACCTTTTATTCTTCACATAGACGCTTCCGATGTAGGAGCAGGTGCTGTTTTGTTCCAAGTAGGACCGGATGAGTTAGAACATCCTGTTTATTATTTCTCCCGTAAATTTGACATGACCCAACTTAATTACTCTGCAGTTGAAAAAGAAGCACTTTGTTTAATACTTGCGGTGAAGAAATTTGAGACATATTTATCAGGAAATAAAGTAATAATATATACAGACCATAATCCATTGACATTTATCAATTCTATGAAGTGTAAAAACCAGAGAATACTTAGATGGTCATTATTGCTGCAAGAATTCAATATTGTAATTCGTCATATTCCTGGGAGGCAAAATGTTATTGCTGATGCCTTATCCAGAGGATTTCCTGTTGCAGTGCCTTAACATGTAGTGTTCTTCCTTCAGAAGATATTTGTAAATTTTGTATATTGTTAATTTGGGAGTTTTCATTTCATTGTACTTTGTTGAAGCATTTCTCATGCTATATGACCTGTTATACTATATGACCTGTTATTAGAAAAATGAAATAACCTTCTGTTCATTTCATTTTTTCTTAGGGGACGGGAGGGATGTCACAAATCTTATTACGATTCTGCCAATTCTCCCGAACCTCGTATTATGTTATTGTTTTCTCTACGTAAATATTGCTGTCAGTTGTATAAGATTTGTGTATATAATAATAATAATAATAATAATAATAATAATAATTTTTGTTTAGGTAAAGGTACATACATAAAGAGATTTTACAAAGTTTGTTGGCTTTATAGATAGAGCTAGTACATACAATGCCTAAAGCCACTATTACGCAAAGCGTTTCGGGCAGGAAAAAACACTAATGACTAAAGCTTAAAACTATATATAGATATATAAAACTATATATAGACATATATGCATTATATATATATATAACATAGATAGCTGGGTAGTGTGTGTAAGGTTTGTTTTGGTGGTGGATGTCACGTGAAATTAGCCGTGTGGGCGGTTGACAATATTTGGGAATGGCCAGGGCGATTGTTGGCAAATCAATTGCCTATAGTTTTATATTTATTTATTCCCATATGTGGTAGCCGTAATATTTCAAGGAATGTGAGACCGGTAATTACAACTCTTAGTTAATAATGTTGGAGTTTAGGGCTGACCTTTGTAAATAGAATGTTCACAATGTTCATGCAAACGTTAATTGGTGTTTGGGTAGACGGTTAGTCGACGTTGGGCCTGCGGACCACGTCCTGAGCAGTAGAGTGGCGGCTGCGGTCGAGTGCAGTTGTGTTTAAGCTAAGTTCTTGGTTTTGGTTATTTTAAGCCATATACATATTAATTTATCTGGATAGACGATTTTAGTGTATTTATGGCTTACTCCATATTCGGGTGATAGTGCTCAGGTCTCAAATAATTACTTGCATTCTATAGTATTACATGCTGATAAATATTCCTGGCTACTATTTATTTAATTGTTGTTAAGTTGTCACCCTTAGCAAAATATATTGTTCTCCCATTTTTATACAGTGATTAATTTTACCCCTAGACACCTATTGGCATGGCAGATTTTTATTTGTTCTTTACACTGTGGGGAGAAGAACATTATTTAGTCTCAATGGTCGTGACAACCCGCACACTGATGATAGCACCATACCTCCCGAAGAAGCGCCGGAGAAGGTCTTCAGGGAACTCCAGGGGTGCACCATGCACACTGACATAAGTCAGGGTACCATGACTTCGGTCCGAGACCGCAACGGAGCCGGCGCCATCCGGCAACTGCAACGAACGCCCTTCGTACCGCCAGAGGAAGTCCCGATACTCCTCCTCCTGCACGAACTTGATAATCCGCGTTCCGCGAGCGCTATGTCATGGGTTCGTATCCTGGCCGGGGAGGATTTAATGGGCGCAATTCCTTAACTGTAGCCTCTGTTTAACGCAACAGTAAAATGTGTACTTGGATGAAAAAACGATTCTTCGCGGCAGGGGATCGTATTCCAGGGACCGTAGGATTAAGGACTTGCCCGAAACGCTACGCGTACTAGTGGCTGTACAAGAATGTAACAACTCTTGTATATATCTCAAAAAAAAAAAAAAAAATCACCCGGTGGGCTGTAACAAGCTCAACGCCATATACAGCCTCCACCAGGACACGAAGCATGTCGCACATCACCAACTCAATGGCCGGATAACCAGCCTTGCACGAGAACTCTAGTCCCACGGAATTCACCCGCAAAACAGGAGGAATTGCAAGGCCCCCCCATGTCAAAACTGCCACGTCAGCATGCAGCCAGGCAGGCAACAACACTGGGAGGGTAGTGACGCCCTCACCACCTGGCGACCAAACGGCAAACAACTCCAACAGCCACGGAGGGTCGGTAAACGTCCTCACTCCACGGCCGCTAGCAGTCGACTCCACCAATGGCAAGCAAGTGAAACGACAACTGTAACCACCGCAAAGTAAAACGACATGCAACATGGGCAATGCATCAATTGTAGAAATAGATTGTGATAGGCTAAATGTAAACATTTAGGCCATAAATGATAAACGACATAACGTAACCAGTAGTAATTAACATAATCATGCAGCAAGAGCTAAACGTAATATACAGTAATAAATTTCAGAGGAAACTAATCATAAATGCAGGGCCAGGAAAGCTTAAAGCAGGAGACAGGGGGGCCCGTACCACTGCAACTAGCGCATTCTAGCTGACTCTACTTAATAACTTAATGGCAGAGCAAAAGTTAAACAAACGCACTGTAAACAGCAAAAGTAAAATAAACATGCAACATGACAAGTATCCATTGTAGAAATAAATTGTTGTAGGCTAGTGGTAAATGCTAATCCAGGGAATCTGAAGCAAGAGGCATGAAGCCTGTAACACAGCAACTAGCCCAACCTAGCTGGCTTAGTGAACTCAAATACAATGAGCAAGAGTTTTATAAGTTAAAGGAGCATGCAGCGTTGGTAGTACTTTAACCCTAAACCCACATTAACTTAGCGTGTATAACGCAAGCAGCAATAGTCAAAATTGGGCAAATAATGGATTAACTTAACGACCGTTGCCGAATGTTGAACTGCAAAAATCGTGCCCCGGAACATCAGCGGCTGGAGCATAGCGGCTGGGACATCTGCAGCTGGACATCAGCGGCTGGAGCATCAACATCTGATGGAGATAGGAAATAACGGCAACTGGCCACCTAGGGAAGACTTCGGTGGCAAGTAGACGTCCAGCTGCAAGACAATTTAGGCTAAAGACTGGAATATAACTGTCAGTAGAGAATGACGGGAACTAGTCATGAAGCTGGGAATACCATAAATTACACTAAGGCTGAAAAGGGTGATAAATTGATAGGCACAACGTCAGGTGGAACGCTTCAGCTGGGCTTCATGAGCCGTGGCATCAGCAGCTTGAACATCAACAGCGGCTGGAACAGCAGCGCCACCGGCCGGTACATCAGCTGTCGGGAATCAACCATGGAACTGGGACGTTAGCAGCTTACATTACATTTACATTACATTTAGGCCCTTGCATTTAGAGCCGACATGTAAACATTTAGGCCCTAAATGGTAGACTACATAACAGACCACTAGTAAATAACATAATATGCAGCAAGGGCGAACATAATATGCAGTAATAAATTTCAGAGGAAACTAATCGTAAATGCAGGGCCAGAAATCTTAAAGCGAAGGACAAAGGCCCGTAACACTGCAACTATCACGCCGTAGCTGATTCTTCTTAATAACCTAATGGCAAAGCAAAAGTTGTGCTTTGATTTCATTGATGTGTTTTGACTGAGGGAACTAAGCATAACAAGGCCAGATAAACTTAGCAAGAGGCATGTGGCCCGTGACACCGCCACCACGCATCCCGGCTGAATTCCTTAGTAGCTTAAAGGCAGAAGCGAAAGTTATACACACATAATTTAAACCAGGAATAAGTAAAATAACTATTCAGCAAGACGAAACGTAAAATGCGGAAAATGCTGAGGGAACTAATCCTCCATGCAGGGCCAGACTAATCTTAAGCAGGAGGCAAGAGGGGGGGGGGAGCCGTAGTACTGCAACTAGCAAATCCCAGCTGACTTTACTTAATAACTTTACTGGCGAGAAGCGAAAGCTAACAACCATGAATGTAAAATCTGTAAAGTGAAAACAGTAGCTTGGATAATCTTGATGCAAGAGGCATGAGGCCCGTAACACAGCAACTGGCACATCCTAGCTGACCTGACTTAGTAGCTTTAAAGCAATAATTAAGCAGAGTTAACAACATAAATGTAACTAATAGAAAGTAACATACATATGTAGCAAGAGCTAAGCGTAGAATACAGATATAAATTTCTGGGAAAACTAATCAAAATGCAGGGCCAGGAAATCTTGGAGCAAGGGGCAAGGGCCCGTATAACTGCAGCTAGCACACCTTTGCTGACCTTAGTTAATAGCTTAAAGGCAAAGCTTAAATTTAAACAACCAAACTGTAAACACAGCAAAAGTAACATAAACATGCAACATGAGCAATGCATCAAATGTAGTATTAAATTATGGTAGGCTAAATGTAAACATTTAGCCCGAAAATTGATAAACAACATAAATGTAACCAGTAGTAAGTATCATAAATGTGCAGCAAATTCCAGGCGTAAAGTATGGTAATAAATTTCTGAGGGACGTCGACGACGGATCCTGAACCTGTGGAACTTACCAATAGCTGAAACTTACCGTACCCTTGATGAATAATTATAAGGGTATGCTCAGCTGGAACACCGCCAGCTGAGCCTTCGGCTGCTGGATCATCGGCGGGGAACGCATCCGCCAGGACAGGCCATTAGCTGCTGTAACATCGGCTTAGACAACATCAGCAGCTGGGCTTGGCCCCCAGGGGACATGCTCAGCTGGCCCATCGGCTGCTAGACCATCGGCAGGGACCATGTAACACTGTAAAAGGTGTTTGGTTTAGTTGTATTTAAAATACATAGAGATACATGAGTCATAGACAGGGATTTGAGAAGGCACCAGTTTGTCGACCGGAAAGTCACACCTCTAAGCGTTAATGACCTCAAGTCAGAAATTCGCATGATCTGAGGTCAGATCATGCGAATTTCACCTTGCTTCTGCTAATCTTATAATTGGAGCCTGGTAGCCTTCAAACATGCCAACGTTTAAGGAGTGGCTTGGTAGAACGCCTGAGGCTATCTACTTGTGGGCGGAGTTAGTTACTAGGGTCCCCAATATATACTTGGAGAGCTATCGATTCAAGGATTAACGAGTAAGAGAAGAACAGCAGCCAGCAGAGGAGAGAAGACGGCCTAGCAGGGAGGCTGTCGGCCGGCAGGGCGGGACAGTCTCTGTCAACTACAGACCCCCCCCCCCCTCTCAATCCAGCTATAGGCAGACACTTGGTGAGTTGAACATTAAGGTGACTTGGTCGTGTTTACATATGTTGTGTGATGATCAGGGGCAGACAGTTGTAGGGTTCTCAAATTCTTGGATGATGGCTCACTTTGGATATTAATCTTTAACATTTTAATTGGATTGCTTAAGTTATGATACTTATCATGAAAAATATAATTGTTGAATTTATTATTTAAATGGTCTTTCACTGTGTTCCCTAGAGTTTTTGAGTTGAGGTGAGAAAGCCTCTGGGATTACTGGTTCCATGATTTTAATGAGTACATGATAAAGACGGGACATACTAATAATGACCTCTTGATAACATTTGAGAATATTGTGATACAGACAAGTTCCATTCCTTGTCTTGTATGTAATGGTCTAGAATGAATGGTGGCAGCATTTCGTGTTCTACTATCTATTCTTCTACTTCTACCTATCTATTCCTCTCCCTCCACCCCTCTCCGAACTCTCACTTTCAACTAATGACCCTCCTCGCTCCTCCCACCTCTCTATCTCTCACCCCAAACCCTCACTAATTACTTCACTATTCATTTCTTTCCTTTCGTTTTCTCTTATACGTTTGTGGCAGTGAAATGTGTTCTAGAGTTCTCTCTAGAGTTTCGGGTAGCTAATCAAGTTATGGCGCCTTGTAGTCGCCGCACCTAGGTAGTCAAATACCTAGGTTACAAGGTGTTGAACGAGAGAGGTTGCCTTAGGAACTCTGGGAGTGCTCTAGAATAGTTAGCTAACTGGGGACGGGATAACGGACTAGAGAGAGCTGTTTCCCCCGGCCTCGTTAGTTAACTGGGGGGTGGAATAATGGACAAGATAGAGCTATTTCCCCACCCCCCGTTACAACCACATCAGCCGGAACATCAGCTGCTGGGTCGGGTCCCGTGGCAGCTGGGCCTTCAGCTGCTGGAACATCGTCTGGGGCCAGGCCACATCAGCCGGAACATCAGCGGGTGGGGTTGGCCCCCAGGGGACATGCTCAGCTGGAACACTACCAGCTGTGCCATCAGCTGCTGGGTCATCGGCAGAATATCATAATGGTTAATTATTAACCATAAATAACTAAATAATGCCGGGCAACACCGGCCAGACTTAAGTCTGGAACAAACGGCCTGGGACCACATCAGCCGGAACATCAGCCGCTGGGTTGGGCCCCATGGCAGCTGGGCCATCAGCTGCTGGATCATCGTCTGGGGCCACATCAGCGGGCGGGGTTGGCCCCCAGGGGACATGCTCAGCTGGAACACTACCAGCTGGGCCATCAGCTGCTGGGTCATCAGCAGCATAACATAACGGGTAATTATTAACCATAAATAACTAAATGATGCCGGGCAACACCGGCCAGATTTAAGGTCTGGAACAAACTGCCTGTCTACTCTGGCAGGCGAACAACTGGCACAAACAAGCCTCGGCTCCGGACCGACGATACTGCTTGTACTAACACGACGGGCTACACCGGCCAGACGTAACGTCTGGGAACAAACCGCCGTCTACACCGGCGTGTTTGAATAATTGATTAATAGCTACAAACAATTAATTAAAAATAACAATCAAAATAATAAATGAATAATTATAAGGTCATGCTCAGCTGGAACACCGCCAGCTGAGCCTACGGTTGCTGGGTCATCGGCGGGAAGCACATCCGCCAGATCGTCAGGATCATCAGCTGAGCCAACGTCAGCAGCTGGATTTGGCCCCCAGGGGACATGCTCGTCTGGAACACCACCAGCTGGCCCGTCGGCTGCGAGACCACCAGCAAGGACCACAACAGCCGGCCGCGTGGTGACGCCGCCGGGCCGCCCACAGGGGCCCAGGCAGGGCGACACCCGTACCTGGGACGCTGCTAGGCCTCCAGGGCACGTACAGTACGTAAGTGCACACGAACGGATGTACACACGTACATTCCCCCGTCTGGAGGAAACGCCGGAAGCAGTCCTCTAAGAACAGGGCCCAGCACACGCCGGCCCGTGGCAGAGAGGGACAGGAAAGGCTTAACACTGCCCAGGGCGTGCACTCCAAGGAGTGTCTTGCCACGTGGGCATCACGTCTAGGGCATGGGCCCCGGGAACAGCCCAGGGCATAGGCCCGGAACCTGGCCACGTGTCGACGCCGACGCGGCGTGGGCCCCAAGAGCCAGGGCCCAAGGGCGGAGTGCCGCCCCCGCCTGGCTACGTGGCGTCGTCGCCAAGGGCGCCGGCCCTAGGCAAAGCAACCCAGGAAACACAGCACGGCAGTGCCCGGCGCGGGCCCCTGCTTCCCCAGGGTGGAGACAGCAGGAGGCCAAGGGAACTAGCTAAAGCGGTACACACAGACCGCTAGGGAACGGCGCTAGGCACACGCCAACACTGGGGATGGTCCTGACTAGACTAGAACAGAAAACCTCACTTTTACCTTGGCGTTAGAAGTGTGGGGCAGGAGGCCCTTGCCGGATCAGTCTGGGATGTCGAGGGTCCCATAATATCCAGGAGAGAGAGGTCAGGGACCGAGGTAGCTGGCGTGATGTCCATCTCGTGCATAGTCCAACGTCGGGAGGCGTGTGGGAGTTTCAAGTGCAGCTGCGGTGGCGGTAAAAGTAAGGCGGAACCTCTCTTTCCACCCCAATTTATAAGCTCCCAGAACTTCCCAAACGGTCCGCGGAAGGCGCTGCGCAATTGTTTCTTTGTCCCCCTTTTCAGAAACATCTCTGCTTTGTTGCAAAGCAGAGGCCATTTTTCCCCCTAAACCTTGCCCGAAACGCTATAAGTATTAGTGACTTTAGGTATTGTATGTACTAGCTCAGTCTATAAATCCATCATTATATTTGTAAATCAATTGTGTATGTACTTTTCCTGAATAAAATTTATTTATTATTAGTTATTTATTAATCAGTAAGTAATTATTAAAAGAAAGCACCAAGCTGGGAAGGCTATGATGTAGCAATTGTGTGTAACAATAAACCAATTTTTGCCGCAAATGCCAAATTCTAGCAAAAAAATATCATTAAGACAATTGGCGGGCCCTTTAACAAGCCGCCGGCTTTCTGTCCTCGTCGAGGCCACTAGACAGTTAGTGGCCCTTGGGTAAATTCAGTAAATATATACAATAATTGTCAGCGCATCTTCCGAGCAACAAGGACAGCTACACAGTATCTCTTAGAATTACGTAGGTAAACAACAAATGTAACATATTTGTTTACTACAATGTCGGTGCTGGCTATAGAAGTTGAAAAAACATAGTTTTACTTCGAAATATACTAGTTTTATAAGAAAATTCGACATAAATGGGGCGCAGATGAGCGCCGAAATATAGATAAGGCAGCGTGGTGATTGGCTAAATCTTCAAGATGAAGAATGTTGGCTGCTCTCTGATTGGCCAAACGAAACACAGTAGTGACCTGTTGGCATGCAGGTGAACCAGACCCAAAACCCAAATATCTTCGTAAGTTTACCTACCTGAATCGCACCTAAGCATCTTCTTAGGGCATACTTCGGAACCTTCGTAACAAATCTACTTACGAAGAAATACATGGAGCTTCGTGAATCTAGGTCTCAGAACAAGGTTACCGCTTCTAGGAACAAGGTTAATCGGATTATACCTTCCTTGAGAGGCGGGGTGAAATGTTTGAGGCCATGGCTGCTGAAGACAGTCTGGTTGTGGGAGTGGAACTGACAAATCCTCTGGGTCTCCGTCTGTGGCAGCAACGAAGTGTAGCAGACAGCTATACGGGAGCCTGATGTGATCTTAGTGACCAAGTCTGCAGTATGTGAGTATTGAATGTAAGACAGTTGACAGTTGACAACAAATTCTCTTTTATTGTGTTTACTGAAACGTGGTTAAAAGAGGACACTTCTCAACTCTACAACATACCAAACTACTCAGCAATTCACAACTGTCGTCCTACACAAAGAGGTGGTGGTACTTCTCTTTACTACCACCATGCACTGACTTGCTTAAAAGTAATTAAATCTAGAGACCCTTATGGAGAGTATATATTTGCCTCTTTCAGAGTCAAGGGTAACGATGCTGTCTTGACTGTGGGAGCAGTCTACAGGGTTCCTAACACTTATGTGACTGAATTTAACTCTAACCTTAGAAATCTTATACTAGAGAACCGACTGAACAAAAACCACTTAATTATTTCTGGTGACTTTAACGTTGACCTCTGCGAGCCTCCTGCTGCTAGTTTCCTCAACTGTATGAATTCCTGCTTTCTCATACCCTTAATCACTAGACCTACTAGAATCACTGACAGTACTGCCACAGCTCTTGATCACATCTGGACCAACATAACCTCTCCACTTACTTCACGGATAATCCTCGATAGCACTACAGACCATTATCCCACATTTCTTTTAACCAACATTAACAAACACCCTCTAGAGGCAAGGGAGAATTGGAGACGATTAGAACTGCCTACGCGGAAGGCTACATTCTTGACTGGAAATTGTACTGTTGTCTATTCGATTGATTGATTGATAAAGATTAAGCCACCCAAGAGGTGGCACGGGCATGAATAGCCCGTAAGTGGTACAATTTTTTCTTTTTTTCCCAGTGTTCTGAGGTTGCATTTAACCATCAAGCTGTTATCGTGGGGGAGGATACTGCTTCACAGTCTTTATGAGGTTGTCCAGCTGCTGGACACCTTTGTTGACCAGGAGAGTGGCTGTGTTGATGGCTTCAGGGTGGCCACTGCATGATTCAGGAACTCTTAAAGCTCTTCTAAGGTCATTGGTTGCTTCACATTCCAGATGATTCAGTCCATTCTAACCAATCATGTCTCCTAAAAATGTGACTGTGCAGGGAAATAAGGGCAACAAACCCCTTAACAAGACATCCATCCCGGCCAACTCTAACAATATCCGTGTTTCTCCGTCTGGAAGCTCTGGGGTCCGGGGTGGCGGGGCTGCCCTCCCCTCCACCCCATTGAGCAAGGGAGCAGAGTCCTCTCAACCCTCTCCTATGAACATGCCAGCATCCCAGTATAAGCAACTCAAGCGAGCTTCCGGTCCCTCACCGGAATTCACTAACTGGACCGAGAATCAGTGGTTCAAAAAGTTGTGCCTAGTCCTCGAGTCACAAAATACTATCATCTTGAGTCTTCTCAACGAGAATCTAGCGAACCGCGCTAATCTCCAGCAACAACAACAAGAAATAACCCTCCTCCGCGAGGATATTAGAAACTACAAGGCTAGCCAAGACCAACTACAGCATGATTTGAATGATCTCCGTGAGGAAAACAACCTTCGGAAAACTGATGAAGCCTTAAAAAAACAGGAGGAAGCTCTCAGCAAAATGACTGCATGTATCAGTACATTTTCAGCCCAACGTTCCGTCTCCCAGGAGGAACAAGACCAGCAAAAGCTGCTAGACTCTGTTATCGTGTCGTCCCAAGATATACCTGTGGAACATGAAGGTGAAAATTGTGTCGAAATAGCTTAGGATCTCTTAAAAAACAAATTGCAGCTCAGTCTAAACAAAACTGACGTTATTGCTGCCTACAGAGTTGGCAAAAAGAATCCATCAGGTCTAAATCAACGGAAAATTCGCCTGAAGCTGTCTTCCCAGTTCACGAAATCCCATCTAGTCCGGACAGCTGCATCCCAACGGAAGGGATTATACATCAACGAGTGCTTGACCAGGAACAGACAGCAAATCCTCTACCGCCTGCGTCAAATCCGTCAACAAAACCCAGATGCGATTCATCAGTGCTTCGTTAGAGATGGTCTGATAAAGGTGAGAAAAACCGCAGAGGGCAAAATGTTTACAATTACTAGAGAAGAAAACCTCAACACTTTCCTCTCCCAATGTGGTTTGTCTCACCTTATCACTCCCAATGAATTAACTTAATTAACCCCCTGTCAACTAGTGGGGCTAGGTATCCTAAGTCTCCTTGGTTCATTTTCTGACTTAATTTTTAACTTACTCTTACCTAGTCATTTACCGAAATTATTTAATTGAGTGTATTAAGTAGTTCTTCAGGTCTTTTTAATTATACAGTCATTACTGAACTATCTATAGTTATTAATCATTAGCTTAAATTTGCCTATGTTTATTATTCAACTTTTCTTTGATTTCATTTATTACCTAGGTTGCCTAGCCTCGCCATGCTCCCTTACTCCATTGTACCCCTGGCTTTGCCTGCATCTCAAATTGCAAATTGTTACTTACAGTGTACCTGAGAGTACTCGTAAGCAATCTACCTCATTTTTTTTCATTTTTGCTCAATTTGTTTTTTGTATTGCTTAGTCTTGCTTATATTTTTTGTTTTGTATTTCTATATCTTGTGTTTTGTATAGTCCATGTTTATATGTTTTTTCTTTAATCTCATTTATTGCCTAGGTTGCCTAGCCTAGCCATACTCCCTTACTCCATTGTACCCCTGTAAGCCCCTTTTGTGTTTGTTTTGTACAGTATTGTGTATATATTTTTCCCTATTTTATAGCTTATTTCTACTTATTTCTGATTCTACAATCAGCTTTTTTTATGCAGACAAGTATAGACCCAGAACTTAACCTCTTATCCACTATCTATGACAATAATCACTTTAATGATCTAAATTGCAAATATTTTGCAGCACATGATGTAAACAATGTATTAACTCATAATCACAATATCTCTGTAATCAATTTGAACGTTAGATCCCTAGGTAAACACTTCGATGATGTTAGTGCCTTGATTGAAACTATTGACAACAAATTCTCTTTTAATATACTTACTGAAACATGGTTGAAAGAGGATACTACTCAACTCTTTAACATGCCTAACTACTCAGCAATTCACAACTGTCGTCAACTTCAGAGAGGTGGTGGCACTGCTCTTTACTACCACCAAGAACTAACATGCTTAAAAGAATTTAGAACTAGAGACTGCTATGGGGAGTATATCTTCGCCAGCTTCAGAGTCAAGGGTGCCGAGTCTGTCCTGTCTGTGGGTGCAGTCTATAGAATTCCCAACACTGATGTGTCTGAATTCAACTCAAACCTTAGAAATCTAATACTTGATAACAGACTGAACAAAAACCACCTAATTATCGCAGGGGACTTTAATATTGACCTCTGCGAGCCAGAACACCCTACTGCTGTTAGCTTCCTCAACTGTATGAATTCCTGCTTCCTCATACCCTTAATCACTAGACCTACTAGAATCACTGATAGCACTGCCACGACTCTAGATCACATCTGGACCAACATAACCTCTCCGCTTACTTCAGGTATAATCACCGATAGCACTACAGACCACTACCCCACATTTCTCTTAACTAACTTTAGCACACCACCTCTAGAAACAAGGGAGTTAAGCTTTAGGCTGCACAATGAAACTGCTATAAACAATTTTATAACTGCTGCTGATAATGTCAACTGGGAGTCCGAGTTAGGTAACATAGGGGACATCAACCTAGCAGTGCAATCTTTTCTACAAACAACTCTTAGCCTTTATAACACCCACTGTCCTAGGCTTACAAAACAAGTCACAAGCAAAAGGCTTAACAATCCTTGGCTTACAAAGGGAATACTGAAATCCATTAACAAAAAACACGACCTTGAGAAGAAGTATAGGTTAGGAATTGTCTCCAAAGAATTCTCAAAGAATTACTCATTATTGCTATCTAAGATAATTAGACGAGCCAAAACTAAATACTACGAAGCTAAATTTACTCAAATAAAGAGCAACATTAAACAAACTTGGAGCACAATTTCACAAATATTGGGATCAAAGAAATCTTTAAATAACAAACCGACTCTCCTGTCTAATAACGATGGTCAGCTTTCAGCCTCTGATTCTGCTATTGAGTTCAATAGGTTCTTCTCTTCCATTGGTTCATCCCTTGCAAATGATATTTCATCTTCCAGTACTGACATTAAGGACTATCTTACAGGTAACTATCCACAGTCTCTGTACCTAAAGCCTATTAACTCCACTGACGTCAATGAGATAATCCTTTCCCTTAAAACCAAGTCTGGTGCCCTTGAGGAGATACCAACTTTAATTTACAAAAAAGCCTCCAGATCTTTAGCCCCTGCTATTGCTTTGCTCTTCAACAAGTCACTTGAACTCCAAACCTTTCCAGATATTCTAAAAAAAGCGAGAGTAACGCCTGTCCACAAATGTGGTGACCCCACAGATGTTAACAACTACAGACCTATATCAATCCTGCCAAACTTGTCAAAAATTTTTGAAAAACTTATATATAAGCAGCTTTACTCATATCTAGCCAAACTCAATATACTTAGCCCTTGCCAATATGGCTTCAGACCCAAAAAAAGCACTAACGATGCACTTATTAGTATGCTTAACTCGATTCATACAGCTCTTGATAAAAATGAGTTCCCTGTTGGGTTATTTGTGAACCTGCGTAAAGCTTTTGATACTGTCAACCACCATAACCTTCTTCTTAAATTACATCATTATGGAGTCAGAGGACACTCCCTACAATACCTCGAGTCCTACCTTACTGACAGGCTCCAATATGTTTCTGTTAATAATACAATTTCTCCCACCCTACCCATCAACATTGGTGTTCCTCAGGGCAGCATACTTGGCCCTCTCCTCTTTCTCATCTACATTAATGACCTTCCAAATGCCTCCCAACACCTCAAACCAATTCTATTTGCTGACGACACAACCTTCATTTACTCCAGTCCTGACCCTCTTGCTCTAAATGCCACAGTAAATACTGAGCTAAATAAAGTCCATCTTTGGCTAACTGCCAACAAACTCACCCTTAACATTGACAAAACTTTCTATATTCTGTTTGGCAATAAATCCTCTAGTCATATAAATCTCAAAATAAACAATACCCAAATTTGTAACAAATTAGATGGCAAATTCCTTGGCATTCTCATTGACCACAAGCTGAATTTCCAGGGACACATTCTAAATATATCAAAAAAAGTTTCAAAAACTGTGGGCATTCTTTCTAAGATCAGATATTATGTACCACGCCCTGCCCTGGTGACTCTCTATTACTCCCTTATCTATCCTTATCTCAACTATGGTATTTGTGCTTGGGGTTCAACTACCCAAAATCACTTACGTCCTCTAATTACCCAACACAAAGCTGCTATTAGAACAATATCCAACTCTGGCCCCAGACATCACTCGGTACCCCTACTCAAATCTCTGAATATGTTAGATATTAAGTCACTGCACATTCTCTCATGTGTATTATACATATATAAAACGCTAAACTATAATGCCAATCCTGATCTTAAAAGCTTCATAGAAGGTTGTAACAGAACCCATGAGCACCACACCAGAAATAAATAAAGTTTTGATATTCCTAGAGTACGTCTTAATCAAACTAGAAATGCTCTGCAAATCAGGGGCCCAGAATGTGGAATGACCTTCCCAACCATGTTAAAGACTGTACCTCTCTCAACCAGTTTAAGATACAAACTAAACACTACCTAATAAATTCCCTGTAATCTACCTCACTCCTCTATTGTCAACCCATGTCTGTTATTTTCTTTTTTTTTTAATCAACACTGTTTGTCAACCTATTGTATTTGTGCTGCTTTTTCAGTCATGTTCCCCCTTTTTTTATCTTTATTTGTATTTGTTCTCAACACTTTTTATTCTTTATGCTCAATTAGTATTAAGTTCTAGATATTAATGTTTTTCTTGCCCGAAACGCATTGCGTAATAGTGGCTTTAGGCATTGTATGTACTAGCTCTATCTATATATCAATCCATTAATGTAACATCACTTGTATGTATATACCTTACCTGAATAAACATCTGAATCTGAATCTGAAAAGATAGTGAAGTAATGGCTTTTCTGTGACAGTTTGGCAGAAGATGCACTCTCTCTGTCGGGGTTCACCAATCTCCCAGTTGCATCTGTAACCTAGACGTAGTCTATATAGCCTAACTGCTATTTCCCTGTGGATTCCTTTTGGGATATTTAACCTTTCTAATTTGGTTGCCTGAAGATACCATGTTGCAGATGGCGAACCTTCAGCTATTCTCTGGTGTAGGTAGGCTTTGTTGAGATGTGAGAGTTTTTTGGTGATGATGTTTTTTATGTTCTCTAGGCTGGGTTGAATTGTTTTATGTATCACTGGATGACGAGTTGCCAATTTAGCATTTTCATCAGCTTTTTCATTTAATGGGATTCCAATATGGGATGGGATCCAGTTTAAAGTTATGTTGAGGCCTTTGCCTTTAGCGACTGCTCCTTGATACAAAATGGTGGTAATTATTTCCACATTATCTTTCCACTGTTTTTGTCCTAGTATTTGAAGTGCAGCTTTTGAGTCTGTGTGTATGATTGCATTTTGAGTGTTTTGTGCAATCACATATGCGAATGCCTGTTGTATGGCGAACAGCTCAGTTTGCGTTGATGATACTAGTCCTCCCAGTCTCCAATATGCCTGAACGCTGGTCGTGCAAAGAGCAGCGCCAGCACTCTCATTTTCTGTGTCCACCGATCCGTCTGTGAAGATGTGGGTGGCTCCTGCTACTGCTATGCTATACATTTGCTCTTCTATTATGCGCCTTAGGATTGTCGGATCATAGGCAGCCTTTTTCATTGGGAGACTTTCTATTACTATTTTGAAAGTAGGCTCTTCCCACGGCGCGGAAGGAGTGTAATTTGGGTGTGGATGATCACCCTCTCTATCAAGAATCATGTTTTTTAAATGTAGTCTGTTTAGGACTTTTCCTGCTCTTGCAACCCAAGAGTTTCCATTGTTTTGGCCTAGTCCAACCACCAAAGCCTGCCGTACTGGGATTGGATCAGAAGAAATAATTATCTTACTGATAATTGTAGCTGTCCTTTGTGATATTCTTTCTTGTAGAGAGGGCAAACCCGTCTCCAGTCTAAGAGTTTCAAGCCTGGTCCACATGGGGGCTACCAGTGCAGCTCTCATAGCATTGTTTTGGGCAACTTCAAGCTTTTTCCACTGTTGGTGTGATAGATTTGTGAGTGCAGGTGCGGCATAATCGATCACTGATCTGACTGCCTGTACATAGTATGTGCGAAGGACTTGCAGATTGGCTCCTCCAGAAAGGGAGGTTAGCGACCTGAGGATTGCCGTCCGGGCCGCAGTTCGCTCTCTCAAGTATGTGACCTCAGCATTAAAATTCATGTGTGTGTCCAGGATGATTCCTAGATACTGATAGGTGTCGACCCATTCTATTGGTTGACCCTGTACTGTATTTGTCTATTCTCATATCGCTTCCTTATATTTGGTGACTACCCCTCACCTTTCTCTTCTAGAATAGAAGGATGTGGGAACTGTTACCTGTAATTAGGGATAGGATTATAGCTTGTGTAATTAGTGCTAATTAGTTATGTCATTAAGATAATGAGATGGAGCGAGTATTAGGATTACTCACTACACTCACAAACCCACTGTACCATCTTGTAAATAAATAACTATTAATATTATTATTATTGGTAAATGGTAAAGATAAATGGGCAGGTTTTGGGAAGATCTAGAAATGCCCGAAAGCTTTTGCGAGTTAGTAGCTTAAAAAGAATGCAAGAACACCAATGTTATGTACTTTCTCGAGAAAATGTATCTTCTTGTATATAAATGAATAAATAAATTCGTTTGTTTAATTCTAATGCTTGTAGGCGAGAACAGTTGTGAACGCCAGCTAGCGCACAAGTACATGAGTGCCCAAAATACTTTTACACAAAAGACATGTACAGACAGGCGTGTGGCTTCTGACTTCGCTTTTATTGATTAATATTACATATTAGGCGCTTACCTATAATAGTTATTATTATATGCAAGTATATCTATCACATAATAAATATAAAAGGAGTTTATCCAAAAACTGACAGAAGTGTTGTGTTTTGTGCGTTGTATCGTGTTTGTGGTCATTCGTGGTGTGTTGTGTTTACGCTGGCGGGCGGCGTCCTTACCAAGCCCGGATTATGTCTATTACATCACTAAACTTCATTTATTAACTATATGCCTGTTAAGTAGAAGATTTTAATTGTTAATAGCATTATATTGTCGTTTTAATATTGAACACGTACACAAATGCGAAACGTCCGAAGTGGTAGAGATATTAGTGTGCGATGTAGTCAGTGTACAAAGTGTCTTGTATCCTTCCAGCCAGCGGTGGGGGGACTGGTCAAGTCGTATACTGCAATTTCGGATACCGGGCTAGAAACAACTTCGTTCACTGAGAAGTTTGTACATACAAACCACTCCGTTCGTATATGCGCTGGTTTGTGTTCGCTGTTGTTCTCATCTGAATAAATACATGGCACTTGTTCATATAATTAGCGCTTCCATTATTAGAATTATTTATCCATTATTAGAATAACAAGGTGCAAACCATACCCCCTTACAGTTGAAATCTATTTATTTATATACAAGAAGGTACATTGGGTTGCGAGAGTACATAACATATAGTAAGAGGTACATTGTAGCAAGATTTGAGATTAAAGGATTTAAGACTAACACGTTTAGAAACAAGGACCTAGATTCAGGAAGCTCTGTGTATTTCTTCGTAAGTGGGTTTGCTACGAAGGTTCCTAAGTGCGCCCTAAGAAGATGCTTAGGTGCGATTCAATAAGGTATACTTAGGAAGAAAAATTGTTGGTTCACCTGCGTGCCGATAGAGGTCACTACTGTGTTTCGTTTGGCCAATCAGAGAGCAGCAACATTCTTCATATTGAAGATTTAGCGCTGGCTTATCGCAGCTCTACTGCCTCCTATTTACGTCGAATTTTCTTATAAAATTAGTATATTTCGAAGTAAAACAATGTTTTTTCAACTTCTACAGCCAGCACCGACATTGTAGTAAACAAATATGTTACATTTGTTGTTTACCTACGTAATTCTAAGAGATACTGTGTAGCTGTCCTTGTTGCTCGGATGATGCGCTGACAATTATTGTATATATTTACTGAATTTACCCAAGGGCCACTAACTATCTAGTGACCTCGAAGAGGACAGAAAGCCGGCGGCTTGTTGAAGGGCCCGCCAATTGTCTTAATTATATTTTTTAGCTGTAATTTGGCATTTACGGCTTCAGCGGGTAGGCGGTTCCATGGGTTTATAGCCCTCTTGGTGGAAAAAAAACATCTGTTTTCAGTCCTACTTGAGAGAACATACTCTCCAACACTATATCTGTGATTGTCCTGTTATCAGTGACTTCATACCAAATGGTATGAGGTATTTTGAGCTCTGTAATTACTTCATACACTCAGGAATATTGGAAGATATTCTTGTGCTGCACCCAGATTTTGCCAGTGGAGGCTAATAGATCAGCATTAAGTGTTTTGTTCTCTCCTGATTCCATGTATGACTGGCCATCCTGTGAGGTGAGCTTGTAGCTGGTTTTTGATCTACACTGTGTGGTCCTTTATACAGAATAGGGAAGCAGCACATTGCTGTGTATACCTAAACATGTTTAAAAATACATTGTTTGAGAGGAGTTTTGTAGAAACTGGTAAGAGTAATTATAATATAATGTTTCCATGATTCAGTGCTTACCTCTTGTGAAAATTGCTTAGAGTTGTTTAGTCAGAGTTGATTTGTTTTTTGTATTGAGGCTGGTATTTTCTAAATTGATTCCATGTACAGTATGTCTAACCATCCTGTGAGATGGGAGTATTAGATAAACTTATAGCTAGTTTTTTATCTACACTGTGTAATATTCCATATAGAATAGGGTAGCAGCACATTGCTGTGTATACCTAATCTTCTTAATAAAAAAAATCAGTAATAATTAAAGATTTTAAATTATAGTTTGTATTATTACAAATACAGTACTGTATTATCCTTATTAAATCATGTTGACCATGGATCATTAAGATCTCATGTTGATATGTAATACAAGTCATATTTCTTTTGAACTGCTAATCCATGCTAATCATTCATTAAATTGTGCATTATGTCTCAATTTTTCACTTCCTTGGATATACTGTACAGTACAAAAAGATAGGAAAAAATAAACCAGTAATATTTCTTTCATTATATTTTTCATTTAAATAACTGCATCAATATTTTTACAGCTGACAGGATTTGTTTTCCCATACAGGTGCATTATTTGTTAAAAAAAATTGGTTTATTGTTACACACAATGGTGCTACATAGCCTTCCCAGCTTGGTGCCTTCTTTTAATACTTACTGATTAAAAAATAAATAATAAATACATTTTATTCAGGAAAAGTACATACAGTTGATTTACAAACATAATGTTGGATTTATAGGCAGAGCTAGTACATACAATACCTAAAGCCACTAATACTCTAGCATTTCGGGCAAGGTGTGGGGGGAAAAAAACAGACTAAAACTTAATAGTAATCGGGATTAGGTATAAATTGTGTTGAAAGAAGGAATAAAAAATACAAAAAGGGGGTTAACATAGCATAAATCAGCAATTGCACATGTTAGTGAACAGCGTTGTTTAAAAAATAGCAAGACATGGGTTGACATTTAGGAGGTAAGTTAGGTTACATGGAGTTAATTAGGCAGTACTTGGTTTAACTCTTAAACTGGTTGAGAGAGGTACAGCCGTTGACATGATTCGGGAGGTAATTCCACATTCTGGGTCCCTTGATTTGTAGAGCACTTCTAGTTTGGTTACACACAGCCAAATTGAGTAACAGGAAGAGGTCTTGGACACAAATTTGTTCCATGCTAAATGTAGAGGAATCAGCTGAGTATTCCTCAAATAAAATAAGTTGCCTCAGCTTATAAGGTAAATAAAATAAGCATTTCTCAAATAAGTAGCTGCCTCACTGCTACATAGCCTTCCCGGCACGGTGCCTTCTTTTGATAATTACTTGTTCCACACCCAAATTGTATAACAGGAAGAGGTCTTGGACCCCTACTTCCCTCTCTCTTTTTTAATAATCTATATAGTCATAATTATAGCTTTAAGTATTCAATGAATAAAGTTTTTGACATTTTTACCCTTTTCCTTACCTAACATCATTTGTGCAGCATATTTTTATTTTATGTCTCACCCAGATTTAATTTAAAAATAAAAACAAACTAAATAAATTAGAAATGGGTATGTATAGCTAAGGTACACCCTTACTACTAGGTGAACAGTGGCATTTGGTGATAGTAAATGATCCCATCAGGCAGGGCTCATCACCTTCTCTCATATTTCATGTTCACCAGTGTTTATTTACTTAATAACTACTGGTATAATATCTTGCTATTATAAAACTAATTCTACTATCATCAAACACATATTTACTTCAAGTTTCAAGCAGAGAATGCATATATAGCTAACACGAAGGATTACTCTCCACTAGATTCACCAGCTATAATGTTTTGGTCATGTTCCAATATCATAAATCGATCCCAGTGTTATGTAGTAGAGAAAAAATTACTTATATCCAGTTTACGTAAAGCTACGAGTGGTCGAAACCACACTTAAATTCCGGAATGAACTTACGAAGATTTTTCCACTTAGGGTAGCTCTTTGAATACGGACGTAGCCGCCACGAAGGCGCTAAGAAGGAATTCGTTCTTAGCTAAGAGGAAAAACCTTCGTAAGTACCTTCCTGAATCCGGCCCCAGGCGCCCCCGAAGGAGGCTATTATTTGTTATGCACCCCATACTCAACCAGTAAGTAGTGGAGCAAAACATAGATTACATGGTCATAAAGTCTTAATCAGACCAATTCAATTCAATTTCTTTCTTTATTATGCACCCCATACCCATCCCGTGGGCGGTGGTGTAAAGGATTCCCCAGACTCCCCAGATCAACCTGGGAGGAACGGCGGGAAACGCTGGCGGTGGTACTGGCTCCGTCACAGCTGCTGAAATTTCGTGCTTAATTTCGTCTCCACTCAACGTTGCATGGCCTAACTGCTGCCTAGCACGAGTTAAGTGCATGGAGACTTAATATGACATAACTCACAGTGAACCTCAACAGAAATCAACCAAAATTAACCAATTTTCGCCTACCTTTCTACGACCCTTCTGCCAAGTGTTCCCAATACGCTAGTCATCCCTACTATAATTCACCGAGTATCTACCTTTAGAAACGCTACCAAGAATCTATTCGTCGAAAACATGCCCAAACATAACAACAAGCAAGGTAGGGGTGCCTCTCGCTCTGGTTCCATTACTCCTAGAGTTCTGAATGAAACACTGGCAACGCCGCAACCCTCGCCGATGTTTGTAAACACAGCATCTGCTCCCTCTCCTCACTCCCCCCCTTCAACTCACCTCGGATCTCTAGCTTTAGAATTCACTCAATCTATGGCTCCCTGTTTAAACTTCAAACCTCTCCGAAGTAATCCATGGCTCCAGAAACTGCACAACCTTGTGAAAATGCAATCAGAAGCTATTTTGGCCCTCCAAGACACAGTCGCCCGACAACAACATACCATAGACTGCCTCCTTAAATCGTCGATGAACAACAACCAAGAAATTCTCAACGTACAAACTGTTGCAAATGTTGCAATGGATGAAATACGTAAGATTCAGGCTGAAGAAACCCTCACAGCTCAAAGTGACCTCCTTAAAAAGCTGGAAAAACAGATCAATCTCCTTCAGACTCACCAGGCGGCTTCCAAAGATGACCAAGAGCAACAACAACTTCATGACTCCCTGATAATTAGCTCTACTGATCTACCTGCTGAACAACAAGGTGAGGATTGCTGTAACATAGCCAACACCCTAATTAATTCAAAGATCAGTGTCAATGTTCAAATCAAATCGGCTATTAGGATAGATAAAAACAATCCCCATAACAGGAGAATGCTCATCAAACTTGCAAATCCCTCTGAGAAGTTTGACCTCATGCAAACAGCTGCTCAGCAAAAAACCAACCTCTATATAAATGAGTGTCTTACTAAGCAGCGTGGATCCCTCCTCTACAGGCTGCGCCAAATTCGCAAACAAAACCTTGGTCTTATCAAGCAGTGCTACACAAGGAATGGTACGATTATTGCGAAGAAAGAAGCTACAGGAAAAAGATATGAAATAAAATGTGACCAACAACTCCTGGCCTTCTTAAGTGATTGTGGTATATCTGAAAACCTGAACCCGACCAATGCCAGTACTTAAAATAACTCTTTCAGTGCCTGAGCCTAACCTAACTTTGTCTAAGGTGCTGTCTCTGCCTTACCATTTACCTGATGTTCTCCTATTCATATAATTTCCTAATTAATCCATCAAGTCTCCATGCACTTATGCAAGCATCTACCTCAGTTTCATTGTAAAATTTTACTCTTAAATCTAATCTTACCCTAATTCCATTTATATTTTAAATTTAAATTTATTTGTATTGATCTATGTCATTTATTGAAATCAATTATTGATCTCATTTTTGTTCTTTTAATTAAGTTCCTACTAATTATAAGTTAAAACTAAGCTTAATAAAATTTATTTTCTTTAAGATTATTTTACTTTACAATTATCATTTGTCAAATTTTTTTATATATTCATCTTGACAGTCCCTACTGATTTTTTGTTCTCTCCGCCAAACTTGTGCATCCTCCATGGCTATCTAGTGACCTTAATTCCACCTCAAATTGTTTCAATTCCGTGTTTGCTTGCATTTATTGTTGTGTCCTGCCATAATTATTCTCTAATTTAGCAGACTCAATACTTTGTAAGCTCTTATTGTATTGTTATATTATCATATTGTGTTTTGCTATAATTACTTCCTATTTTTACAGCAGATTTGTTTTTCATCTGTTCATGTAATTGCTTATCTTATTGTATTGTGACATTCTTTTCTATATTGACATATATTTTCTGTCTATTGTTACTTACAGTGTACCTGAGAGTACCTGTAAGCAATCTACCTCTTTTTTAATTTTTGCTCAATTTTTTTGTATTGCTTAGTCCTGTTTATATCTTTGTTTTGTATATCTATATCTTGTGTTTTGTATAGTCCATGTTTTTATGTTTTTTTCTTTAATCTCATTCATTACCTAGGTTTCCTAGCCTAGCCATACTCCCTTACTCCATTGTACCCCTGTAAGCCCCTTTTGTGTTTGTTTGGTACAGTATTGTGTACTTTTATTTCTTTTTGTTTTTCTTGTTTTTCCGGCAATCAGCTTTTTTTTATGCAGTCAAGTATAGACCCAGAACTTAACCTCTTATCCACTATCTATGACAATAATCACTTTAATGATCTAAATTGCAGATATTTTGCAGCACATGATGTAAACAATGTATTAACTCATAGTCACAATATCTCTGTAATCAATTTGAACGTTAGATCCCTAGGCAAACACTTCGATGATGTTAGTGCCTTGATTGAAGCTATTGACAACAATTTATCTTTTATTATACTTACTGAAACATGGTTGAAAGATGATACTACTCAACTCTTTAACATGCCTAACTACTCAGCAATCCACAACTGTCGTCAACTTCAGAGAGGTGGTGGCACTGCTCTTTACTACCACCAAGAACTAACATGCTTAAAAGAAATTAGAACTAGAGACTGCTATGGGGAGTATATCTTCGCCAGCTTCAGAGTCAAGGGTGCCGAGTCTATCCTGTCTGTGGGTGCAGTTTATAGAATTCCTAACACTGATGTGTCCGAATTCAACTCAAACCTTAGAAATCTAATACTTGATAACAGACTGAACAAAAACCACCTATTAATCGCAGGGGACTTTAATATTGACCTCTGCGAGCCAGAACACCCTACTGCTGTTAGCTTCCTCAACTGTATGAATTCCTGCTTCCTCATACCCTTAATCACTAGACCTACTAGAATCACTGATA
Source organism: Procambarus clarkii (assembly GCF_040958095.1). Classification (NCBI taxonomy): domain Eukaryota; kingdom Metazoa; phylum Arthropoda; class Malacostraca; order Decapoda; family Cambaridae; genus Procambarus; species Procambarus clarkii. The sequence continues at coordinate 47,374,174 of NC_091155.1, forward strand.
GCACTGCCACAACTCTAGATCACATCTGGACAAATATAACCTCTCCGCTTACTTCAGGTATAATCACCGATAGCACTACAGACCATTACCCCACATTTCTCTTAACTAACATTAGCAAACCACCTCTAGAAACAAGGGAGTTAAGCTTTAGGCTGCACAATGAAACTGCTATAAACAATTTTATAACTGCTGCTGATAATGTCAACTGGGAGTCCGAGTTAGGTAACATAGGGGACATCAACCTAGCAGTGCAATCTTTTCTACAAACAACTCTTAGCCTTTATAATACCCACTGTCCTATGCTTACAAAACAAGTCACAACCAAAAGGCTTAACAATCCCTGGCTTACAAAGGGAATACTTAAATCTATTAATAAAAAACATGACCTTGAGAAAAAGTATAGGTTAGGGATTGTCTCCAAAGAATTCTCAAAGAATTACTCATTATTGCTATCTAAGATAATTAGACGAGCCAAAACTAAGTACTACGAAGATAAATTTACCCAAATAAAGAGCAACATTAAACAAACATGGAGAACAATTTCACAAATATTGGGATCAAAGAAGTCTTTAAATAACAAACCGACTCTCCTGTCTAATAACGATGGTCAGCTTTCAGCCTCTGATTCTGCTATTGAGTTCAATAGGTTCTTCTCTTCCATTGGTTCATCCCTTGCTAATGATATTCCATCTTCCAGTACTGACATTAAGGACTATCTGACAGGGAACTATCCCTAGTCTCTGTACCTAAAGCCTATTAATTCCATTGACGTCAATGAGATAATCCTTTCCCTTAAAACCAAGTCTGGTGCCCTTGAGGAGATACCAACTTTAATCTACAAAAAAGCCTCCAGATCTTTAGCCCCTGCTATTGCTTTGCTCTTCAACAAGTCACTTGAACTCCAAACCTTTCCAGATATTCTAAAAAAAGCGAGAGTAACGCCTGTCCACGAATGTGGTGATCTCACAGATGTTAACAACTACAGACCTATATCAATCCTGCCAAACTTGTCAAAAATTTTTGAAAAACTAATCTATAAGCAGCTTTACTCATATCCAGCCAAACTCAATATACTTAGCCCTTGCCAATATGGCTTCAGGCCCAAAAAAAGCACTAACGATGCACTTATTAGTATGCTTAACTCGATTCATACAGCTCTTGATAAAAATGAGTTCCCTGTTGGGTTATTTGTGGACCTGCGTAAAGCTTTCGATACTGTCAACCACCAAAACCTTCTTCTTAAATTACATCATTATGGTGTCAGAGGACACTCCCTACAATACCTCAAATCCTACCTTACTGACAGGCTCCAATGTGTTTCTGTGAATAATACAATTTCTCCCACCCTACCCATCAACATTGGTGTTCCCCAGGGCAGCATACTTGGCCCTCTCCTCTTTCTCATCTACATTAATGACCTTCCAAATGCCTCCCAACACCTCAAACCAATCCTATTTGCTGACGACACAACCTTCATTTACTCCAGTCCTGATCCCCTTGCTCTAAATGCCACAGTAAATACTGAGCTAAATAAAGTCCATCTGTGGCTAACTGCCAACAAACTCACCCTTAACATTGACAAAACTTTCTATATTCTGTTTGGCAATAAATCCTCTAATCAAATAAATCTCAAAATAAACAATACCCAAATTTGTAACAAATTAGATGGCAAATTCCTTGGCATTCTCATTGACCACAAGCTGAATTTCCAGGGACACATTCTAAACATATCTAAAAAAGTTTCAAAAACTGTGGGCATTCTTTCTAAGATCAGATATTATGTACCACGCCCTGCCCTGGTGACTCTCTATTACTCCCTTATCTATCCATATCTCAACTATGGTATTTGTGCTTGGGGCTCTACTACCCAAAATCATTTACGTCCTCTAATTACTCAACACAAAGCTGCTATTAGGACAATATCCAATTCTGGCCCCAGACATCACTCGGTACCCCTATTCAAATCCCTGAATATGTTAGACATTAAGTCACTGCACATTCTCTCATGTGTACTATACATATACAAAACGCTAAATTGTAATGCCAATCCTGATCTCAAAAGCTTCATAGAAGGTTGTAACAGAACCCATGAGCACCACACCAGAAATAAATACAGTTTTGATATTCCTAGAGTACGACTTAATCAAACCAGAAATGCTCTACAAATCAAGGGGCCCAGAATGTGGAATGACCTTCCCAACCATGTTAAAGACAGTACCTCTCTCAACCAGTTTAAGATAAAAACTAAACACTACCTAATAAATTCCCTGTAACCTACCTTACTCCTCTATTGTCAACCCATGTCCGTTATTTTCTTTTTTTTTATCAACACTGTTTGTCAACCTATTGTATTTGTGCTGCTTTTTCAGTCATGTTCCCCCTTTTTTTTTTTATCTTTATTTGTATTTGTTCTCAACACTTTTTATTCTTTATGCTCAATTAGTATTAAGTTCTAGATATTAATGTTTTTCTTGCCCGAAACGCATTGCGTAATAGTGGCTTTAGGCTTTGTATGTACTAGCTCTATCTATATATCAATCCATTAATGTAACATCACTTGTATGTATATACCTTACCTGAATAAACATCTGAATCTGATTACAGAGGCACATAATCGGTTCAGGAACTGAACCCTCTAGTTCGTTTAGCTAAGCAAATAACAATTTGTGACGCTAGTTACAAAATTATTAATATTATATATACATGTACACACTCTCATACATACATGTACATATATACATACACATACATATCTAATCACCTACACAAATACACACATCAATAATCGTTGTGTCACAAGTGATCAACAAGAGGCTCACAACAGTCACTATACAAGGCACTTTACATCTATGGTGAGTCACACAGTTACTAGTCTTGCTCCACACCCACCCAACTGGGCGGCAGCTTTACAGTCATGTGCTCCACACCCACCCAACTGGGCGGCAGCTTTACAGTCATGTGCTCCACACCCACCCAACTGGGCGCCAGCTTTACAGTCATGTGCTCCACACCCACCCAACTGGGCGGCAGCTTTACAGTCATGTGCATGCATTACCTACAGTAAGCAAATTTTGGATACTTCGCTAAGATTTCGAGCAGCACATCATTATGAATGACGTACTTACACATTTCTTGGACAGTATTGATAGTGTTATCTCTAAATTCCGCGATTTTTTCACATTCCATTATATAATGACGCAAAGTATGCGAATAGTTCTGCTGACAGAGTTTACATTTAGTCAAATCTACATCAGCAGATGGTACAAACTCCCAGAGGTAATTGTAGCCGAGCCTAAGCCTAGCAGTGGTAACATCTAGAAGTCTGCTAACATTATTGGATGACCCATAGACGTGCGGTTCTTCCTGCATAATAGAATGATGATAGATGGAGTAACTGGTGTAAATTTCACTTTGCCTCAAGTCTTCGAGGCGTCTCAAGTAGTTGATGTTCCTGGGATATTGCTGCCCTCAGGCTGCTCAAAGGCAGTCCAAGTTTGTAATCAATTCCCTCTTTACGAGCAAAAGTCTTGGGCAACTCATCATTTCTCAGTGGCTATTTTTACATTATCATTTACAACTAACTTAAGTAAAATAACAACCAGTAAACAGACTGCTGTTTCTAATTCTAGTTCAGGCACTTCCTGGGATAAAACGCGAACATTCCTTGGGGAACTGTGAGGTGCTTATCTGTTTTTCCTCGTAACGGTCCCAAAGCTTCCACAAATGTTCCTGTTTCTCTTTATTGCCCTTGCGGCGCCTGGACTTTAGCTTTTGATCAGAAACCAGTTGGTATTGCAAGGTTACCAGGGACGCCTCACGGTACAGTAAGGGGGATTAAAACATATAAAGCCAAGTTGTCCCTCACTGCCCTTTGATTCAGACGCTGGTGCCAGCCTTCTACGTCATTGTTGGTCCTCACCAGTCGTCTGAATGCACACCAGTTCCCCAATTCACACACACTGTTGCACAGTCACGTATTTTTTTATGTAATGAGTTAATTGTGTCGTTAAGGGTGGAATGCTAGCCGACTTTTCTAATTCAGCAAACGCCTTACAATTATGTAGTACACACGTACCACATAAGTACGTGTGTGTTACACACGTACACACACACCTTGTCAAGCACAAGACGAAGCTTGAAAAAGTTTAGTGGTATGCCAATAGGCTAGTCCCAGGACTAAGAGGCATGAGTTACGAGGACAAGCTGCGAGAAATGCACCTCATGACACTGGAAGACAGAAGAGTAAGGGCAGACATGATCACTACTTACAAAATTCTCAGAGCAATTGATAGGGTACATAAAGATAAACTGTTTAACACGGGTGGTAGGCGAACAAGGGGACACAGGTGGAAACTTAGTACCCAAATGAGCCACTGGGATGTTAGAAAGAACTTTTTCAGTGTCAGAGTAGTTAATAGATGGAATGCATTAGGCAGCGATGTGGTGGAGGCTGACTCCATACACAGTTTCAAATGCAGATATGATAGAGCCCAGTAGGCTCAGGAATCTGTACATCAGTTGATTGCCAGTTGAGAGGTGGGATCAAAGAGCCAGAGCTCAACCCCCGCAACCACAACTAGGTGAGTATACACACAAAAACACACACGTACACACACACACACACGTACACACGCACACGCACACGCACACACACACACACAAACATACACACACTAATGCCTCTATTCACCTTGCAGTAAATGGGAACCTGAAAGTCAGGAAGCTGCTAAAGGCTGCAGCTTGGGGATGTGTGTGTGTGTTAGATAAAAATATATGTTGTTTAGATATGATGGATGAAAAGAGGCCGAGAGTCGGTACATTAGACAACCGACGCTTAGAAAGGTGGGGTCCAAGAGCTAACAGCTAAATCTTGGAAATAATAAATTAAAATATTTAATACACACACATACATGTTTCACATGAATTTGGCTGAGGGCTGATGGCCCCGTCGACGGGGCAGGAAGTCGGCGGTTGATGAAAGGCCTCCCACATCCTCCACATACCTGAGGATTATTCCGGCTTAATTTTAAACGGAAGTAATGTCTTGGTATTTACGGCTTCAGCGGGTGGGTGGGTCCGTGGGTTTATTACACTATGAGTGAAAACAATCGCATATTCTCTATTTTATATTGCCGCTTGTAGAGCTAGAAGCTGATGCCTCTTGTGTGCGTTGCACAAGGGGATTAATATCTGGATTAATATCTTTCAATATTTCCAGTATTTTTTAAGGTATCGCTTAAATACCGAAGATGCTGTTATTGGACACCGCTTAATTGACAATGTCTCAACAACGCAGGCTGAAGATGTGCGTGGCTCCTACTATTACACTGATGCTCATTTGCTTTTCAATGATGCGCCTTAATTGCCCCCTCTCTAACTTACCGTTCTAAATACCCCTTCTTTATCTTCCGCAAACATTCCCCCTCATACATCTTCCCCCTTTCCTCCTGTCCCCCCTGTCCATCTTTGTCCCCCTGTCCATCTTTGTCCCCCTGTCCATCTTTGTCCCCCTGTCCATCTTTGTCCCCTGTCCCTCACTTTGTCCCCTTGCCCACATTTTCTGTCCTCTGTCCCCGATCCCTTTCCCCCCTCTCTGTCCCCTGTCCCCCTCTCTGTCCCCTTGTCCCCCCTTTCCATCTCTCTGTCCCCTGTCCCTCTCTATCCCATTGTCCGTCTCTCTGTCTCTCTCTGTCCCTCTGTTCTTCTCTGTCCTCCTGTTCCTCTCTCTGTCCCCCTGTCACTCTCTGTCCCCCTATTCCTTTATGTCCCCCTGTCCATCTCTCTGTCCCCTGTACCTCTCTGTCCCCCTGCCCACTCTTTCTGTCCGCTGTCCATCATCTGTCCCCTTCCCTTTCCTCCAGTCCCCCTATCCATCTCTGTCCCCTTCCCTTTCCTCCAGTCCCCCTATCCATCTCTGTCCCCTTGTCCCTGTCTCTCTTCCCCTGTCCCTATCTCTGCCCCCTGTCCCTCTCTCTGTCACCCTTTCTGTCCCCATGTCCGCCCTTTCTGTCCCTGTCCTTCTCTGTCTGTCCCTGTCCCTCCCTTTGTCCCGCTGCCCACTCTTTCTATCCCCTGTCTCTCCTCTGTCCCCTCTCTCTTGGTCTCCTGCCCCCTCTCCTCCCTCTGTCCCCCCTCTCTGACCCTGTCCCTCTGTCTCTGTCCCTGTGTTCCTGTCCCTCTGTCTCTGTCCATGTCCCCCTCTCTGTCCATGTCCCCCTCTCTGTCCCTGTCTCCCTCCCTGTTCCACTGCCCTCCCTCTGTTCCCCCGTCCCTCCTCTGGCCCTGTCCGTCTGTCCCTGTCCCTCTGCTCCTGTCCCTGTCCCTCTGTCTCTGCCTCTCCTCGTTTCTGCCATTCTCTGTGTCAGCCTATCTCTCTGTCTCTTTCCTCGCTCTATCTCTGTCATTCTCTCACTGACTTTGCATATCCTTATCTATCCGTCTCTGTGTCTAACATTCTCTCCCTGACTCTGTCTATATCTATTTCTCTGTCTCGGTCTTCATCTCTTTCTTTCTCTCTCTCCTCTCTCTTTCTCTCCTCTCTCTCTCTCTCTCTCTCTCTCTCTCTCTCTCTCTCTCTCTCTCTCTCTCTCTCTCTCTCTCTCTCCTTACATACATACATACATACATACATACATACATACATACATACATACATACATACATACATACATACATACATACATACATACATTTATTTAACACATGTGGTACACGCACAAGGGGACACAGGTGGAAGCTGAGTATCCAAATGTGCCACAGAGAGATTATAGAAAGAACTTTTCAGTGTCAGAGTAGTTAATAAATGGAATGCATTGGGCAGTAATGTGGTGGAGGCTGACTCCATACACAGGTTCAAATGTAGATATGACAGAGCCCAGTAGGCTCAGGAATCTGTACATCAGTTGATTGATGGTTGAGAGGCGGGACCAAAGAGCCAAAGTTCAACCCCCGCAACCACAACTAGATTAGTACATACATACATAAGATATAAATCAGTGGAGGATTCCCAGGTAGAACAATCAACCACAATGCCCATTACCCCTTTACCCTGTTGTCCTTAACTACACAACTATGGTGTCTATTAACCTTGTTTAAATTACTAATCAAGCTGTCAATGTAATCAATCAGAGCTTTAATATAACAATATGCTTTAATATACCTACTTATCTCTCTCATCTCATTTTTCTCTTGTAATGTATCTTTATCATTTATCAATTCTGATTGAAATTACCTACTTAAAATTATCTGCTAGATTAAGGACCTGCCCGAAACGCTGTGCGTACTAGTGGCTTTACAAGAATGTAAATACTGTACTATCCAATGTATTCTCACAAACCCAATGTACCTTCTTGTATATATATAAATAAATAAATAAAACTATACAAGAGTCATTAACACGTATAATGGCTGATCCCCATCACGATAGCATGGGGACCAATTGCCTGACCCGCAGTCTGTCTTGCTCCTCAAATAATTTTCGGGTTAACATGAAAACATCTCTCGAGTTTATCTCTCTAATGTTGTTTTCCCATCTTTCATTCTATCAGCTTAGTTCCTTTATTATGCCCTCAATTACTCATCCATTGAGCGGTAGTTAAACTGAACCCAAATTTTAAAAAAGTTCCTTTTGCTAAGCAAGCTACAGTCTTGATAAGTCAGATATATTGTTTGTTAACACATTTCTCAACAATGAACAGTCACTTTTATCAAGCTAACATATCCTAACACAACGAGTGAGAGTATTAACTGGTCTAATTATTTTATTAGACCAGTATATATTATTAGATTATACTGGTATAATTATATATATATATATATATATATATATATGCGAACAAGCCTGAATGGTCCCCAGGACAATATGCAACTGAAAACTCACACCCCAGAAGTGACTCGAACCCATACTCCCAGGAGCAACGCAACTGGTATGTACAAGACGCCTTAATCCACTTGACCATCACGACCGGACAAAATGAGGTGATAGCCGAGGCTATTTCAACCACCCCACCGCCGGCACTCGGATAGTAATCTTGGGCATAGCATTTTACCAAATCACCTCATTCTTTGGGGCACACGTGAGGAACACAAATGCGAACAAGCCTGAATGGTCCCCAGGACAATATGCAACTGAAAACTCACACCCCAGAAGTGACTCGAACCCATACTCCCAGGAGCAACGCAACTGGTATGTACAAGACGCCTTAATCCACTTGACCATCACGACCGGACAAAATGAGGTGATAGCCGAGGCTATTTCAACCACCCCACCGCCGGCACTCGGATAGTAATCTTGGGCATAGCATTTTACCAAATCACCTCATTCTTTGGGGCACACGTGAGGAACACAAATGCGAACAAGCCTGAATGGTCCCCAGGACAATATGCAACTGAAAACTCACACCCCAGAAGTGACTCGAACCCATACTCCCAGGAGCAACGCAACTGGTATGTACAAGACGATTTGGTAAAATGCTATGCCCAAGATTACTATCCGAGTGCCGGCGGTGGGGTGGTTGAAATAGCCTCGGCTATCACCTCATCTTGTCCGGTCGTGATGGTCAAGTGGATTAAGGCGTCTTGTACATACCAGTTGCGTTGCTCCTGGGAGTATGGGTTCGAGTCACTTCTGGGGTGTGAGTTTTCAGTTGCATATTGTCCTGGGGACCATTCAGGCTTGTTCGCATTTGTGTTCCTCACGTGTGCCCCAAAGAATGAGGTGATATGGTAAAATGCTATGCCCAAGATTACTATCCGAGTGCCGGCGGTGGGGTGGTTGAAATAGCCTCGGCTATCACCTCATTTTGTCCGGTCGTGATGGTCAAGTGGATTAAGGCGTCTTGTACATACCAGTTGCGTTGCTCCTGGGAGTATGGGTTCGAGTCACTTCTGGGGTGTGAGTTTTCAGTTAGTTATATATATATATATATATATATATATATATATATATATATATATATATATATATATATATATATATATATATATATATATATATATATATATATATATATATATATATATATATATATATATATATATATATATATATATATATATATATATATGTCGTACCTAGTAGCCAGAACGCACTTCTCAGCCTAATATGCAAGGCCTGATTTGCCTAATAAGCCAAGTTTTCATGAATTAATATATTTTCTCTAATTTTTTTCTTATGAAATGATAAAGCAACCCATTTCATTATGTATGAGGTCAATTTTTTTTTATTGGAGTTAAAATTAACGTAGATATATGACCGAACCTAACCAACCCTACCTAACCTAACCTAACCTATCTTTATAGGATAGGTTAGGTTAGGTAGCCGAAAAAGTTAGGTTAGGTTAGGTTAGGTAGGTTAGGTAGTCGAAAAACAATTAATTCATGAAAACTTGGCTTATTAGGCAAATCGGGCCTTGCATAGTAGGCTGACAAGTGTGTTCTGGCTACTAGGTACGACATATATATATATATGTATATATATATATGTCGTACCTAGTAGCCAGAACGCACTTCTCAGCCTACTATGCAAGGCCCGATTTGCCTAATAAGCCAAGTTTTCATGAAATAATATATTTTCTCTAATTTTTTTCTTATGAAATGATAAAGCTACCCATTTCATTATGTATGAGGTCAATTTTTTTTTATTGGAGCTAAAATTAACGTAGATATGTGACCGAACCTAACCAACCCTACCTAACCTATCTTTATAGGTTAGGTTAGGTTAGGTAGCCGAAAAAGTTAGGTTAGGTTAGGTTAGGTAGTCGAAAAACAATTAATTCATGAAAACTTGGCTTATTAGGCAAATCGGCCCTTGCATAGTAGGCTGAGAAGTGCGTTCTGGCTACTAGGTACGACATATATATATATATATATATATATATATATATATATATATATATATATATATATATATATATATATATATATATATATATATATATATATGTCGTACCTAATAGCCAGAACGCACTTCTCAGCCTACTATTCAAGGCCCGATTTGCCTAGTAAGCCAAGTTTTCCTGAATTAATATATTTACTATAATTTTTTTCTTATGAAATGATATAGCAACCCTTTTCTCTATGTATGAGGTCAATTTTATTTTATTGGAGTTAAAATTAACGTAGATATATGACCGAACCTAACCAACCCTACCTAACCTAACCTAACCTATATTTATAGGTAAGGTTAGGTTAGGTAGCCAAAAAAAGCTAGGTTAGGTTAGGTTAGGTAGGTTAGGTAGACGAAAAAACATTAATTCATGAAAACTTGGCTTATTAGGCAAATCGGGCCTTGAATAGTAGGCTGAGAAGTGCGTTCTGGCTATTAGGTACGACATATATATATATATATATATATATATATATATATATATATATATATATATATACAATACAATACAATATGTACATGTATGTATGAGTGTGTTTACATGTGTATACAACATTAATAATTTTGTAACTAGCGTCAAACATTGTTATTTGCTTAGCTAAACGAACTAGAGGGTTCAGTTCCTGAACCGATTATGTGCCTCTGTAATCCTTTACACCACCGCCCACGGGATGGGTATGGGGTGCATAATAAAGAAAGAAATTAAAATTGCATAATACGGTTATTGACATTCAATAATAGTTAGATAAAGCAATGAGGACCAAATGGGAGACCAGTGATCAGATGAATATTACAGACTCAAGGGTAGCCTTCTCTTCTTGTATATAAATGAATAAATAAATTCGTTTGTTTAATTCTAATGCTTGTAGGCGAGAACAGTTGTGAACGCCAGCTAGCGCACAAGTACATGAGCGCCCACAATACTTTTACACAAAAGACATGTACAGACAGGCGTGTGGCTTCTGACTTCGCTTTTATTGATTAATATTACATATTAGGTGCTTACCTATAATAGTTATTATTATATGCAAGTATATCTATCACATAATAAATATAAAAGGAGTTTATCCAAAAACTGACAGAAGTGTTGTGTTTTGTGCGTTGTATCGTGTTTGTGGTCATTCGTGGTGTGTTGTGTTTACGCTGGCGGGCGGCGTCCTTACCAAGCCCGGATTATGTCTATTACATCACTAAACTTCATTTATTAACTATATGCCTGTTAAGTAGAAGATTTTAATTGTTATTAGCATTATATTGTCGTTTTAATATTGAACACGTACACAAATGCGAAACGTCCGAAGTGGTAGAGATATTAGTGTGCGATGTAGTCAGTGTACAAAGTGTCTTGTATCCTTCCAGCCAGCGGTGGGGGGACTGGTCAAGTCGTATACTGCAATTTCGGATACCGGGCTAGAAACAACTTCGTTCACTGAGAAGTTTGTACATACAAACCACTCCGTTCGTATATGCGCTGGTTTGTGTTCGCTATTGTTCTCATCTGAATAAATACATGGCACTTGTTCATATAATTAGCGCTTCCATTATTAGAATTATTTATCCATTATTAGAATAACAAGGTGCAAACCATACCCCCTTACAGTTGAAATCTATTTATTTATATACAAGAAGGTACATTGGGTTGCGAGAGTACGTAACATATAGTAAGAGGTACATTGTAGCAAGATTTGAGATTAAAGGATTTAAGATTAACACGTTTAGAAACAAGGACCTAGATTCAGGAAGCTCTGTGTATTTCTTCGTAAGTGGGTTTGCTACGAAGGTTCCTAAGTGCGCCCTAAGAAGATGCTTAGGTGCGATTCAATAAGGTATACTTAGGAAGAAAAATTGTTGGTTCACCTGCGTGCCGATAGAGGTCACTACTGTGTTTCGTTTGGCCAATCAGAGAGCAGCAACATTCTTCATATTGAAGATTTAGCGCTGGCTTATCGCAGCTCTACTGCCTCCTATTTACGTCGAATTTTCTTATAAAATTAGTATATTTCGAAGTAAAACAATGTTTTTTCAACTTCTACAGCCAGCACCGACATTGTAGTAAACAAATATGTTACATTTGTTGTTTACCTACGTAATTCTAAGAGATACTGTGTAGCTGTCCTTGTTGCTCGGATGATGCGCTGACAATTATTGTATATATTTACTGAATTTACCCAAGGGCCACTAACTATCTAGTGACCTCGAAGAGGACAGAAAGCCGGCGGCTTGTTGAAGGGCCCGCCAATTGTCTTAATTATATTTTTTAGCTGTAATTTGGCATTTACGGCTTCAGCGGGTAGGCGGTTCCATGGGTTTATAGCCCTCTTGGTGGAAAAAAAACATCTGTTTTCAGTCCTACTTGAGAGAACATACTCTCCAACACTATATCTGTGATTGTCCTGTTATCAGTGACTTCATACCAAATGGTATGAGGTATTTTGAGCTCTGTAATTACTTCATACACTCAGGAATATTGGAAGATATTCTTGTGCTGCACCCAGATTTTGCCAGTGGAGGCTAATAGATCAGCATTAAGTATTTTGTTCTCTCCTGATTCCTGGCCATCCTGTGAGGTGAGCTTGTAGCTGGGTTTTGATCTACACTGTGTGGTCCTTTATACAGAATAGGGAAGCAGCACATTGCTGTGTATACCTAAACATGTTTAAAAATACATTGTTTGAGAGGAGTTTTGTAGAAACTGGTAAGAGTAATTATAATATAATGTTTCCATGATTCAGTGCTTACCTCTTGTGAAAATTGCTTAGAGTTGTTTAGTCAGAGTTGATTTGTTTTTTGTATTGAGGCTGGTATTTTCTAAATTGATTCCATGTACAGTATGTCTAACCATCCTGTGAGATGGGAGTATTAGATAAACTTATAGCTAGTTTTTTATCTACACTGTGTAATATTCCATATAGAATAGGGTAGCAGCACATTGCTGTGTATACCTAATCTTCTTAATAAAAAAAATCAGTAATAATTAAAGATTTTAAATTATAGTTTGTATTATTACAAATACAGTACTGTATTATCCTTATTAAATCATGTTGACCATGGATCATTAAGATCTCATGTTGATATGTAATACAAGTCATATTTCTTTTGAACTGCAAATCCATGCTAATCATTCATTAAATTGTGCATTATGTCTCAATTTTTCACTTCCTTGGATATACTGTACAGTACAAAAGATAGGAAAAAATAAACCAGTAATATTTCTTTCATTATATTTTTCATTTAAATAACTGCATCAATATTTTTACAGCTGACAGGATTTGTTTTCCCATACAGGTGCATTATTTGTTAAAAAAATTTGGTTTATTGTTACACACAATGGTGCTACATAGCCTTCCCAGCTTGGTGCCTTCTTTTAATACTTACTGATTAAAAAATAAATAATAAATACATTTTATTCAGGAAAAGTACATACAGTTGATTTACAAACATAATGTTGGATTTATAGGCAGAGCTAGTACATACAATACCTAAAGCCACTAATACTCTAGCATTTCGGGCAAGGTGTGGGGGGAAAAAAACAGACTAAAACTTAATAGTAATCGGGATTAGGTATAAATTGTGTTGAAAGAAGGAATAAAAAATACAAAAAGGGGGTTAACATAGCATAAATCAGCAATTGCACATGTTGGTGAACAGCGTTGTTTAAAAAATAGCAAGACATGGGTTGACATTTAGGAGGTAAGTTAGGTTACATGGAGTTAATTAGGCAGTACTTGGTTTAACTCTTAAACTGGTTGAGAGAGGTACAGCCGTTGACATGATTCGGGAGGTCATTCCACATTCTGGGTCCCTTGATTTGTAGAGCACTTCTAGTTTGGTTACACACAGCCAAATTGAGTAACAGGAAGAGGTCTTGGACACAAATTTGTTCCATGCTAAATGTAGAGGAATCAGCTGAGTATTCCTCAAATAAAATAAGTTGCCTCAGCTTATAAGGTAAATAAAATAAGCATTTCTCAAATAAGTAGCTGCCTCACTGCTACATAGCCTTCCCGGCACGGTGCCTTCTTTTGATAATTACTTGTTCCACACCCAAATTGTATAACAGGAAGAGGTCTTGGACCCCTACTTCCCTCTCTCTTTTTTAATAATCTATATAGCCATAATTATAGCTTTAAGTATTCAATGAATAAAGTTTTTGACATTTTTACCCTTTTCCTTACCTAACATCATTTGTGCAGCATATTTTTATTTTATGTCTCACCCAGATTTAATTTAAAAATAAAAACAAACTAAATAAATTAGAAATGGGTATGTATAGCTAAGGTACACCCTTACTACTAGGTGAACAGGGGCATTTGGTGATAGTAAATTATCCCATCAGGCAGGGCTCATCACCTTCTCTCATATTTCATGTTCACCAGTGTTTATTTACTTAATAACTACTGGTATAATATCTTGCTATTATAAAACTAATTCTACTATCATCAAACACATATTTACTTCAAGTTTCAAGCAGAGAATGCATATATAACTAACACGAAGGATTACTCTCCACTAGATTCACCAGCTATAATGTTTTGGTCATGTTCCAATATCATAAATCGATCCCAGTGTTATGTAGTAGAGAAAAAATTACTTATATCCAGTTTACGTAAAGCTACGAGTGGTCGAAACCACACTTAAATCCCGGAATGAACTTACGAAGATTTTTCCACTTAGGGTAGCTCTTTGAATACGGACGTAGCCGCCACGAAGGCGCTAAGAAGGAATTCGTTCTTAGCTAAGAGGAAAAACCTTCGTAAGTACCTTCCTGAATCCGGCCCCAGGCGCCCCCGAAGGAGGCTATTATTTGTTATGCACCCCATACTCAACCAGTAAGTAGTGGAGCAAAACATAGATTACATGGTCATAAAGTCTTAATCAGACCAATTCAATTCAATTTCTTTCTTTATTATGCACCCCATACCCATCCCGTGGGCGGTGGTGTAAAGGATTCCCCAGACTCCCCAGATCAACCTGGGAGGAACGGCGGGAAACGCTGGCGGTGGTACTGGCTCCGTCACAGCTGCTGAAATTTCGTGCTTAATTTCGTCTCCACTCAACGTTGCATGGCCTAACTGCTGCCTAGCACGAGTTAAGTGCATGGAGACTTAATATGACATAACTCACAGTGAGCCTCAACAGAAATCAACCAATTTTCGCCTACCTTTCTACGACCCTTCTGCCAAGTGTTCCCAATACGCTAGTCATCCCTACTATAATTCACCGAGTATCTACCTTTAGAAACGCTACCAAGAATCTATTCGTCGAAAACATGCCCAAACATAACAACAAGCAAGGTAGGGGTGCCTCTCGCTCTGGTTCCATTACTCCTAGAGTTCTGAATGAAACACTGGCAACGCCGCAACCCTCGCCGATGTTTGTAAACACAGCATCTGCTCCCTCTCCTCACTCCCCCCCTTCAACTCACCTCGGATCTCTAGCTTTAGAATTCACTCAATCTATGGCTCCCTGTTTAAACTTCAAACCTCTCCGAAGTAATCCATGGCTCCAGAAACTGCACAACCTTGTGAAAATGCAATCAGAAGCTATTTTGGCCCTCCAAGACACAGTCGCCCGACAACAACATACCATAGACTGCCTCCTTAAATCGTCGATGAACAACAACCAAGAAATTCTCAACGTACAAACTGTTGCAAATGTTGCAATGGATGAAATACGTAAGATTCAGGCTGAAGAAACCCTCACAGCTCAAAGTGACCTCCTTAAAAAGCTGGAAAAACAGATCAATCTCCTTCAGACTCACCAGGCGGCTTCCAAAGATGACCAAGAGCAACAACAACTTCATGACTCCCTGATAATTAGCTCTACTGATCTACCTGCTGAACAACAAGGTGAGGATTGCTGTAACATAGCCAACACCCTAATTAATTCAAAGATCAGTGTCAATGTTCAAATCAAATCGGCTATTAGGATAGATAAAAACAATCCCCGTAACAGGAGAATGCTCATCAAACTTGCAAATCCCTCTGAGAAGTTTGACCTCATGCAAACAGCTGCTCAGCAAAAAACCAACCTCTATATAAATGAGTGTCTTACTAAGCAGCGTGGATCCCTCCTCTACAGGCTGCGCCAAATTCGCAAACAAAACCTTGGTCTTATCAAGCAGTGCTACACAAGGAATGGTACGATTATTGCGAAGAAAGAAGCTACAGGAAAAAGATATGAAATAAAATGTGACCAACAACTCCTGGCCTTCTTAAGTGATTGTGGTATATCTGAAAACCTGAACCCGACCAATGCCAGTACTTAAAATAACTCTTTCAGTGCCTGAGCCTAACCTAACTTTGTCTAAGGTGCTGTCTCTGCCTTACCATTTACCTGATGTTCTCCTATTCATATAATTTCCTAATTAATCCATCAAGTCTCCATGCACTTATGCAAGCATCTACCTCAGTTTCATTGTAAAATTTTACTCTTAAATCTAATCTTACCCTAATTCCATTTATATTTTAAATTTAAATTTATTTGTATTGATCTATGTCATTTATTGAAATCAATTATTGATCTCATTTTTGTTCTTTTAATTAAGTTCCTACTAATTATAAGTTAAAACTAAGCTTAATAAAATTTATTTTCTTTAAGATTATTTTACTTTACAATTATCATTTGTCAAATTTTTTTATATATTCATCTTGACAGTCCCTACTGATTTTTTGTTCTCTCCGCCAAACTTGTGCATCCTCCATGGCTATCTAGTGACCTTAATTCCACCTCAAATTGTTTCAATTCCGTGTTTGCTTGCATTTATTGTTGTGTCCTGCCATAATTATTCTCTAATTTAGCAGACTCAATACTTTGTAAGCTCTTATTGTATTGTTATATTATCATATTGTGTTTTGCTATAATTACTTCCTATTTTTACAGCAGATTTGTTTTTCATCTGTTCATGTAATTGCTTATCTTATTGTATTGTGACATTCTTTTCTATATTGACATATATTTTCTGTCTATTGTTACTTACAGTGTACCTGAGAGTACCTGTAAGCAATCTACCTCTTTTTTAATTTTTGCTCAATTTTTTTGTATTGCTTAGTCCTGTTTATATCTTTGTTTTGTATATCTATATCTTGTGTTTTGTATAGTCCATGTTTTTATGTTTTTTTCTTTAATCTCATTCATTACCTAGGTTTCCTAGCCTAGCCATACTCCCTTACTCCATTGTACCCCTGTAAGCCCCTTTTGTGTTTGTTTGGTACAGTATTGTGTACTTTTATTTCTTTTTGTTTTTCTTGTTTTTCCGGCAATCAGCTTTTTTTTTATGCAGTCAAGTATAGACCCAGAACTTAACCTCTTATCCACTATCTATGACAATAATCACTTTAATGATCTAAATTGCAGATATTTTGCAGCACATGATGTAAACAATGTATTAACTCATAGTCACAATATCTCTGTAATCAATTTGAACGTTAGATCCCTAGGCAAACACTTCGATGATGTTAGTGCCTTGATTGAAGCTATTGACAACAATTTCTCTTTTATTATACTTACTGAAACATGGTTGAAAGATGATACTACTCAACTCTTTAACATGCCTAACTACTCAGCAATCCACAACTGTCGTCAACTTCAGAGAGGTGGTGGCACTGCTCTTTACTACCACCAAGAACTAACATGCTTAAAAGAAATTAGAACTAGAGACTGCTATGGGGAGTATATCTTCGCCAGCTTCAGAGTCAAGGGTGCCGAGTCTATCCTGTCTGTGGGTGCAGTTTATAGAATTCCTAACACTGATGTGTCCGAATTCAACTCAAACCTTAGAAATCTAATACTTGATAACAGACTGAACAAAAACCACCTAATTATCGCAGGGGACTTTAATATTGACCTCTGCGAGCCAGAACACCCTACTGCTGTTAGCTTCCTCAACTGTATGAATTCCTGCTTCCTCATACCCTTAATCACTAGACCTACTAGAATCACTGATAGCACTGCCACAACTCTAGATCACATCTGGACAAATATAACCTCTCCGCTTACTTCAGGTATAATCACCGATAGCACTACAGACCATTACCCCACATTTCTCTTAACTAACATTAGCAAACCACCTCTAGAAACAAGGGAGTTAAGCTTTAGGCTGCACAATGAAACTGCTATAAACAATTTTATAACTGCTGCTGATAATGTCAACTGGGAGTCCGAGTTAGGTAACATAGGGGACATCAACCTAGCAGTGCAATCTTTTCTACAAACAACTCTTAGCCTTTATAATACCCACTGTCCTATGCTTACAAAACAAGTCACAACCAAAAGGCTTAACAATCCCTGGCTTACAAAGGGAATACTTAAATCTATTAATAAAAAACATGACCTTGAGAAAAAGTATAGGTTAGGGATTGTCTCCAAAGAATTCTCAAAGAATTACTCATTATTGCTATCTAAGATAATTAGACGAGCCAAAACTAAGTACTACGAAGATAAATTTTACCCAAATAAAGAGCAACATTAAACAAACATGGAGAACAATTTCACAAATATTGGGATCAAAGAAGTCTTTAAATAACAAACCGACTCTCCTGTCTAATAACGATGGTCAGCTTTCAGCCTCTGATTCTGCTATTGAGTTCAATAGGTTCTTCTCTTCCATTGGTTCATCCCTTGCTAATGATATTCCATCTTCCAGTACTGACATTAAGGACTATCTGACAGGGAACTATCCCTAGTCTCTGTACCTAAAGCCTATTAATTCCATTGACGTCAATGAGATAATCCTTTCCCTTAAAACCAAGTCTGGTGCCCTTGAGGAGATACCAACTTTAATCTACAAAAAAGCCTCCAGATCTTTAGCCCCTGCTATTGCTTTGCTCTTCAACAAGTCACTTGAACTCCAAACCTTTCCAGATATTCTAAAAAAAGCGAGAGTAACGCCTGTCCACGAATGTGGTGATCTCACAGATGTTAACAACTACAGACCTATATCAATCCTGCCAAACTTGTCAAAAATTTTGAAAAACTAATCTATAAGCAGCTTTACTCATATCCAGCCAAACTCAATATACTTAGCCCTTGCCAATATGGCTTCAGGCTCAAAAAAAGCACTAACGATGCACTTATTAGTATGCCTTAACTCGATTCATACAGCTCTTGATAAAAATGAGTTCCCTGTTGGGTTATTTGTGGACCTGCGTAAAGCTTTCGATACTGTCAACCACCAAAACCTTCTTCTTAAATTACATCATTATGGTGTCAGGGACACTCCCTACAATACCTCAAATCCTACCTTACTGACAGGCTCCAATGTGTTTCTGTGAATAATACAATTTCTCCACCCTACCCATCAACATTGGTGTTCCCCAGGGCAGCATACTTGGCCCTCTCCTCTTTCTCATCTACATTAATGACCTTCCAAATGCCTCCCACACACTCAAACCAATCCTATTTGCTGACGACACAACCTTCATTTACTCCAGTCCTGATCCCCTTGCTCTAAATGCCACAGTAAATACTGAGCTAAATAAAGTCCATCCTGTGGCTAACTGCCAACAAACTCACCCTTAACATTGACAAAACTTTCTATATTCTGTTTGGCAATAAATCCTCTAATCAAATAAATCTCAAAATAAACAATACCCAAATTTGTAAACAATTAGATGGCAAATTCCTTGGCATTCTCATTGACCAACAAGCTGAATTTCCAGGGACACATTCTAAACATATCTAAAAAGTTTCAAAAAACTGTGGGCATTCTTTCTAAGATCAGATATTATGTACCACGCCCTGCCCTGGTGACTCTCTATTACTCCCTTATCTATCCATATCTCAACTATGGTATTTGTGCTTGGGGCTCTACTACCCAAAATCATTTACGTCCTCTAATTACTCAACACAAAGCTGCTATTAGGACAATATCCAATTCTGGCCCCAGACATCACTCGGTACCCCTATTCAAATCCCTGAATATGTTAGACATTAAGTCACTGCACATTCTCTCATGTGTACTATACATATACAAAACGCTAAATTGTAATGCCAATCCTGATCTCAAAAGCTTCATAGAAGGTTGTAACAGAACCCATGAGCACCACACCAGAAATAAATACAGTTTTGATATTCCTAGAGTACGACTTAATCAAACCAGAAATGCTCTACAAATCAAGGGGCCCAGAATGTGGAATGACCTTCCCAACCATGTTAAAGACTGTACCTCTCTCAACCAGTTTAAGATAAAAACTAAACACTACCTAATAAATTCCTGTAACCTACCTTACTCCTCTATTGTCAACCCATGTCCGTTATTTTCTTTTTTTTTATCAACACTGTTTGTCAACCTATTGTATTTGTGCTGCTTTTTCAGTCATGTTCCCCCTTTTTTTTTTTATCTTTATTTGTATTTGTTCTCAACACTTTTTATTCTTTATGCTCAATTAGTATTAAGTTCTAGATATTAATGTTTTTCCTTGCCCGAAACGCATTGCGTAATAGTGGCTTTAGGCTTTGTATGTACTAGCTCTATCTATATATCAATCCATTAATGTAACATCACTTGTATGTATATACCTTACCTGAATAAACATCTGAATCTGAATCTGATTACAGAGGCACATAATCGGTTCAGGAACTGAACCCTCTAGTTCGTTTAGCTAAGCAAATAACAATTTGTGACGCTAGTTACAAAATTATTAATATTATATATACATGTACACACTCTCATACATACATGTACATATATACATACACATACATATCTAATCACCTACACAAATACACACATCAATAATCGTTGTGTCACAAGTGATCAACAAGAGGCTCACAACAGTCACTATACAAGGCACTTTACATCTATGGTGAGTCACACAGTTACTAGTCTTGCTCCACACCCACCCAACTGGGCGGCAGCTTTACAGTCATGTGCTCCACACCCACCCAACTGGGCGGCAGCTTTACAGTCATGTGCTCCACACCCACCCAACTGGGCGCCAGCTTTACAGTCATGTGCTCCACACCCACCCAACTGGGCGGCAGCTTTACAGTCATGTGCATGCATTACCTACAGTAAGCAAATTTTGGATACTTCGCTAAGATTTCGAGCAGCACATCATTATGAATGACGTACTTACACATTTCTTGGACAGTATTGATAGTGTTATCTCTAAATTCCGCGATTTTTTCACATTCCATTATATAATGACGCAAAGTATGCGAATAGTTCTGCTGACAGAGTTTACATTTAGTCAAATCTACATCAGCAGATGGTACAAACTCCCAGAGGTAATTGTAGCCGAGCCTAAGCCTAGCAGTGGTAACATCTAGAAGTCTGCTAACATTATTGGATGACCCATAGACGTGCGGTTCTTCCTGCATAATAGAATGATGATAGATGGAGTAACTGGTGTAAATTTCACTTTGCCTCAAGTCTTCGAGGCGTCTCAAGTAGTTGATGTTCCTGGGATATTGCTGCCCTCAGGCTGCTCAAAGGCAG
Source organism: Procambarus clarkii (assembly GCF_040958095.1). Lineage (NCBI taxonomy): Eukaryota > Metazoa > Arthropoda > Malacostraca > Decapoda > Cambaridae > Procambarus > Procambarus clarkii. The sequence continues at coordinate 47,395,500 of NC_091155.1, forward strand.
TCCAAGTTTGTAATCAATTCCCTCTTTACGAGCAAAAAGTCTTGGGCAACTCATCATTTCTCAGTGGCTATTTTTACATTATCATTTACAACTAACTTAAGTAAAATAACAACCAGTAAACAGACTGCTGTTTCTAATTCTAGTTCAGGCACTTCCTGGGATAAAACGCGAACATTCCTTGGGGAACTGTGAGGTGCTTATCTGTTTTTCCTCGTAACGGTCCCAAAGCTTCCACAAATGTTCCTGTTTCTCTTTATTGCCCTTGCGGCGCCTGGACTTTAGCTTTGATCAGAAACCAGTTGGTATTGCAAGGTTACCAGGGACGCCTCACGGTACAGTAAGGGGGATTAAAACATATAAAGCCAAGTTGTCCCTCACTGCCCTTTGATTCAGACGCTGGTGCCAGCCTTCTACGTCATTGTTGGTCCTCACCAGTCGTCTGAATGCACACCAGTTCCCCAATTCACACACACTGTTGCACAGTCACGTATTTTTTTATGTAATGAGTTAATTGTGTCGTTAAGGGTGGAATGCTAGCCGACTTTTCTAATTCAGCAAACGCCTTACAATTATGTAGTACACACGTACCACATAAGTACGTGTGTGTTACACACGTACACACACACCTTGTCAAGCACAAGACGAAGCTTGAAGAAGTTTAGTGGTATGCCAATAGGCTAGTCCCAGGACTAAGAGGCATGAGTTACGAGGACAAGCTGCGAGAAATGCACCTCATAACACTGGAAGACAGAAGAGTAAGGGCAGACATGATCACTACTTACAAAATTCTCAGAGCAATTGATAGGGTACATAAAGATAAACTGTTTAACACGGGTGGTAGGCGAACAAGGGGACACAGGTGGAAACTTAGTACCCAAATGAGCCACTGGGATGTTAGAAAGAACTTTTTCAGTGTCAGAGTAGTTAATAGATGGAATGCATTAGGCAGCGATGTGGTGGAGGCTGACTCCATACACAGTTTCAAATGCAGATATGATAGAGCCCAGTAGGCTCAGGAATCTGTACATCAGTTGATTGCCAGTTGAGAGGTGGGATCAAAGAGCCAGAGCTCAACCCCCGCAACCACAACTAGGTGAGTATACACACAAACACACACACGTACACACACACACACACGTACACACGCACACGCACACGCACACACACACACACAAACATACACACACTAATGCCTCTATTCACCTTGCAGTAAATAGGGAACCTGAAAGTCAGGAAGCTGCTAAAGGCTGCAGCTTGGGGATGTGTGTGTGTGTTAGATAAAAAATATATGTTGTTTAGATATGATGGATGAAAAGAGGCCGAGAGTCGGTACATTAGACAACCGACGCTTAGAAAGGTGGGGTCCAAGAGCTAACAGCTAAATCTTGGAAATAATAAATTAAAATATTTAATACACACACATACATGTTTCACATGAATTTGGCTGAGGGCTGATGGCCCCGTCGACGGGGCAGGAAGTCGGCGGTTGATGAAAGGCCTCCCACATCCTCCACATACCTGAGGATTATTCCGGCTTAATTTTAAACGGAAGTAATGTCTTGGTATTTACGGCTTCAGCGGGTGGGTGGGTCCGTGGGTTTATTACACTATGAGTGAAAACAATCGCATATTCTCTATTTTATATTGCCGCTTGTAGAGCTAGAAGCTGATGCCTCTTGGTGTGCGTTGCACAAGGGGATTAATATCTGGATTAATATCTTTCAATATTTCCAGTATTTTTTAAGGTATCGCTTAAATACCGAAGATGCTGTTATTGGACACCGCTTAATTGACAATGTCTCAACAACGCAGGCTGAAGATGTGCGTGGCTCCTACTATTACACTGATGCTCATTTGCTTTTCAATGATGCGCCTTAATTGCCCCCTCTCTAACTTACCGTTCTAAATACCCTTCTTTATCTTCCGCAAACATTCCCCCTCAATACATCTTCCCCCTTTCCTCCTGTCCCCCCTGTCCATCTTTGTCCCCCTGTCCATCTTTGTCCCTCCCTGTCCATCTTTGTCCCCTGTCCCTCACTTGTCCCCTTGCCCACATTTTCTGTCCTCTGTCCCCGATCCCTTTCCCCCCTCTCTGTCCCCTGTCCCCCCTCTCTGTCCCCTTGTCCCCCCTTTCCATCTCTCTGTCCCCTGTCCCTCTCTATCCCATTGTCCGTCTCTCTGTCTCTCTCTGTCCCTCTGTTCTTCTCTGTCCTCCTGTTCCTCTCTCTGTCCCCCTGTCACTCTCTGGTCCCCCTATTCCTTTATGTCCCCCTGTCCATCTCTCTGTCCCCTGTACCTCTCTGTCCCCCTGCCCACTCTTTCTGTCCGCTGTCCATCATCTGTCCCCTTCCCTTTCCTCCAGTCCCCCTATCCATCTCTGTCCCCTTCCCTTTCCTCCAGTCCCCCTATCCATCTCTGTCCCCTTGTCCCTGTCTCTCTTCCCCTGTCCCTATCTCTGCCCCCTGTCCCTCTCTCTGTCACCCTTTCTGTCCCCATGTCCGCCCTTTCTGTCCCTGTCCTTCTCTGTCTGTCCCTGTCCCTCCCTTTGTCCCGCTGCCCACTCTTTCTATCCCCTGTCTCTCCTCTGTCCCCTCTCTCTTGGTCTCCTGCCCCCTCTCCTCCTCTGTCCCCCCTCTCTGACCCTGTCCCTCTGTCTCTGTCCCTGTGTTCCTGTCCCTCTGTCTCTGTCCATGTCCCCCTCTCTGTCCATGTCCCCCTCTCTGTCCCTGTCTCCCTCCCTGTTCCACTGCCCTCCCTCTGTTCCCCCGTCCCTCCTCTGGCCCTGTCCGTCTGTCCCTGTCCCTCTGCTCCTGTCCCTGTCCCTCTGTCTCTGCCTCTCCTCGTTTCTGCCATTCTCTGTGTCAGCCTATCTCTCTGTCTCTTTCCTCGCTCTATCTCTGTCATTCTCTCACTGACTTTTGCATATCCTTATCTATCCGTCTCTGTGTCTAACATTCTCTCCCTGACTCTGTCTATATCTATTTCTCTGTCTCGGTCTTCATCTCTTTCTTTCTCTCTCTCCTCTCTCTTTCTCTCCTCTCTCTCTCTCTCTCTCTCTCTCTCTCTCTCTCTCTCTCTCTCTCTCTCTCTCTCTCTCTCTCTCTCTCCTTACATACATACATACATACATACATACATACATACATACATACATACATACATACATACATACATACATACATACATACATACATTTATTTAACACATGTGGTACACGCACAAGGGGACACAGGTGGAAGCTGAGTATCCAAATGTGCCACAGAGAGATTATAGAAAGAACTTTTCAGTGTCAGAGTAGTTAATAAATGGAATGCATTGGGCAGTAATGTGGTGGAGGCTGACTCCATACACAGGTTCAAATGTAGATATGACAGAGCCCAGTAGGCTCAGGAATCTGTACATCAGTTGATTGATGGTTGAGAGGCGGGACCAAAGAGCCAAAGTTCAACCCCCGCAACCACAACTAGATTAGTACATACATACATAAGATATAAATCAGTGGAGGATTCCCAGGTAGAACAATCAACCACAATGCCCATTACCCCTTTACCCTGTTGTCCTTAACTACACAACTATGGTGTCTATTAACCTTGTTTAAATTACTAATCAAGCTGTCAATGTAATCAATCAGAGCTTTAATATAACAATATGCTTTAATATACCTACTTATCTCTCTCATCTCATTTTTCTCTTGTAATGTATCTTTATCATTTATCAATTCTGATTGAAATTACCTACTTAAAATTATCTGCTAGATTAAGGACCTGCCCGAAACGCTGTGCGTACTAGTGGCTTTACAAGAATGTAAATACTGTACTATCCAATGTATTCTCACAAACCCAATGTACCTTCTTGTATATATATAAATAAATAAATAAAACTATACAAGAGTCATTAACACGTATAATGGCTGATCCCCATCACGATAGCATGGGGACCAATTGCCTGACCCGCAGTCTGTCTTGCTCCTCAAATAATTTTCGGGTTAACATGAAAACATCTCTCGAGTTTATCTCTCTAATGTTGTTTTTCCCATCTTTCATTCTATCAGCTTAGTTCCTTTATTATGCCCTCAATTACTCATCCATTGAGCGGTAGTTAAACTGAACCCAAATTTTAAAAAAGTTCCTTTTGCTAAGCAAGCTACAGTCTTGATAAGTCAGATATATTGTTTGTTAACACATTTCTCAACAATGAACAGTCACTTTTATCAAGCTAACATATCCTAACACAACGAGTGAGAGTATTAACTGGTCTAATTATTTTATTAGACCAGTATATATTATTAGATTATACTGGTATAATTATATATATATATATATATATATATATATGCGAACAAGCCTGAATGGTCCCCAGGACAATATGCAACTGAAAACTCACACCCCAGAAGTGACTCGAACCCATACTCCCAGGAGCAACGCAACTGGTATGTACAAGACGCCTTAATCCACTTGACCATCACGACCGGACAAAATGAGGTGATAGCCGAGGCTATTTCAACCACCCCACCGCCGGCACTCGGATAGTAATCTTGGGCATAGCATTTTACCAAATCACCTCATTCTTTGGGGCACACGTGAGGAACACAAATGCGAACAAGCCTGAATGGTCCCCAGGACAATATGCAACTGAAAACTCACACCCCAGAAGTGACTCGAACCCATACTCCCAGGAGCAACGCAACTGGTATGTACAAGACGCCTTAATCCACTTGACCATCACGACCGGACAAAATGAGGTGATAGCCGAGGCTATTTCAACCACCCCACCGCCGGCACTCGGATAGTAATCTTGGGCATAGCATTTTACCAAATCACCTCATTCTTTGGGGCACACGTGAGGAACACAAATGCGAACAAGCCTGAATGGTCCCCAGGACAATATGCAACTGAAAACTCACACCCCAGAAGTGACTCGAACCCATACTCCCAGGAGCAACGCAACTGGTATGTACAAGACGATTTGGTAAAATGCTATGCCCAAGATTACTATCCGAGTGCCGGCGGTGGGGTGGTTGAAATAGCCTCGGCTATCACCTCATCTTGTCCGGTCGTGATGGTCAAGTGGATTAAGGCGTCTTGTACATACCAGTTGCGTTGCTCCTGGGAGTATGGGTTCGAGTCACTTCTGGGGTGTGAGTTTTCAGTTGCATATTGTCCTGGGGACCATTCAGGCTTGTTCGCATTTGTGTTCCTCACGTGTGCCCCAAAGAATGAGGTGATATGGTAAAATGCTATGCCCAAGATTACTATCCGAGTGCCGGCGGTGGGGTGGTTGAAATAGCCTCGGCTATCACCTCATTTTGTCCGGTCGTGATGGTCAAGTGGATTAAGGCGTCTTGTACATACCAGTTGCGTTGCTCCTGGGAGTATGGGTTCGAGTCACTTCTGGGGTGTGAGTTTTCAGTTAGTTATATATATATATATATATATATATATATATATATATATATATATATATATATATATATATATATATATATATATATATATATATATATATATATATATATATATATATATATATATATATATATATATATATATATATATATATATATATATGTCGTACCTAGTAGCCAGAACGCACTTCTCAGCCTAATATGCAAGGCCTGATTTGCCTAATAAGCCAAGTTTTCATGAATTAATATATTTTCTCTAATTTTTTTCTTATGAAATGATAAAGCAACCCATTTCATTATGTATGAGGTCAATTTTTTTTTATTGGAGTTAAAATTAACGTAGATATATGACCGAACCTAACCAACCCTACCTAACCTAACCTAACCTATCTTTATAGGATAGGTTAGGTTAGGTAGCCGAAAAAGTTAGGTTAGGTTAGGTTAGGTAGGTTAGGTAGTCGAAAAACAATTAATTCATGAAAACTTGGCTTATTAGGCAAATCGGGCCTTGCATAGTAGGCTGACAAGTGTGTTCTGGCTACTAGGTACGACATATATATATATATGTATATATATATATGTCGTACCTAGTAGCCAGAACGCACTTCTCAGCCTACTATGCAAGGCCCGATTTGCCTAATAAGCCAAGTTTTCATGAAATAATATATTTTCTCTAATTTTTTTCTTATGAAATGATAAAGCTACCCATTTCATTATGTATGAGGTCAATTTTTTTTTATTGGAGCTAAAATTAACGTAGATATGTGACCGAACCTAACCAACCCTACCTAACCTATCTTTATAGGTTAGGTTAGGTTAGGTAGCCGAAAAAGTTAGGTTAGGTTAGGTTAGGTAGTCGAAAAACAATTAATTCATGAAAACTTGGCTTATTAGGCAAATCGGCCCTTGCATAGTAGGCTGAGAAGTGCGTTCTGGCTACTAGGTACGACATATATATATATATATATATATATATATATATATATATATATATATATATATATATATATATATATATATATATATATATATATATATATATGTCGTACCTAATAGCCAGAACGCACTTCTCAGCCTACTATTCAAGGCCCGATTTGCCTAGTAAGCCAAGTTTTCCTGAATTAATATATTTACTATAATTTTTTTCTTATGAAATGATATAGCAACCCTTTTCTCTATGTATGAGGTCAATTTTATTTTATTGGAGTTAAAATTAACGTAGATATATGACCGAACCTAACCAACCCTACCTAACCTAACCTAACCTATATTTATAGGTAAGGTTAGGTTAGGTAGCCAAAAAAAGCTAGGTTAGGTTAGGTTAGGTAGGTTAGGTAGACGAAAAAACATTAATTCATGAAAACTTGGCTTATTAGGCAAATCGGGCCTTGAATAGTAGGCTGAGAAGTGCGTTCTGGCTATTAGGTACGACATATATATATATATATATATATATATATATATATATATATATATATATATATACAATACAATACAATATGTACATGTATGTATGAGTGTGTTTACATGTGTATACAACATTAATAATTTTGTAACTAGCGTCAAACATTGTTATTTGCTTAGCTAAACGAACTAGAGGGTTCAGTTCCTGAACCGATTATGTGCCTCTGTAATCCTTTACACCACCGCCCACGGGATGGGTATGGGGTGCATAATAAAGAAAGAAATTAAAATTGCATAATACGGTTATTGACATTCAATAATAGTTAGATAAAGCAATGAGGACCAAATGGGAGACCAGTGATCAGATGAATATTACAGACTCAAGGGTAGCCTTCTCTTCTTGTATATAAATGAATAAATAAATTCGTTTGTTTAATTCTAATGCTTGTAGGCGAGAACAGTTGTGAACGCCAGCTAGCGCACAAGTACATGAGCGCCCACAATACTTTTACACAAAAGACATGTACAGACAGGCGTGTGGCTTCTGACTTCGCTTTTATTGATTAATATTACATATTAGGTGCTTACCTATAATAGTTATTATTATATGCAAGTATATCTATCACATAATAAATATAAAAGGAGTTTATCCAAAAACTGACAGAAGTGTTGTGTTTTGTGCGTTGTATCGTGTTTGTGGTCATTCGTGGTGTGTTGTGTTTACGCTGGCGGGCGGCGTCCTTACCAAGCCCGGATTATGTCTATTACATCACTAAACTTCATTTATTAACTATATGCCTGTTAAGTAGAAGATTTTAATTGTTATTAGCATTATATTGTCGTTTTAATATTGAACACGTACACAAATGCGAAACGTCCGAAGTGGTAGAGATATTAGTGTGCGATGTAGTCAGTGTACAAAGTGTCTTGTATCCTTCCAGCCAGCGGTGGGGGGACTGGTCAAGTCGTATACTGCAATTTCGGATACCGGGCTAGAAACAACTTCGTTCACTGAGAAGTTTGTACATACAAACCACTCCGTTCGTATATGCGCTGGTTTGTGTTCGCTATTGTTCTCATCTGAATAAATACATGGCACTTGTTCATATAATTAGCGCTTCCATTATTAGAATTATTTATCCATTATTAGAATAACAAGGTGCAAACCATACCCCCTTACAGTTGAAATCTATTTATTTATATACAAGAAGGTACATTGGGTTGCGAGAGTACGTAACATATAGTAAGAGGTACATTGTAGCAAGATTTGAGATTAAAGGATTTAAGATTAACACGTTTAGAAACAAGGACCTAGATTCAGGAAGCTCTGTGTATTTCTTCGTAAGTGGGTTTGCTACGAAGGTTCCTAAGTGCGCCCTAAGAAGATGCTTAGGTGCGATTCAATAAGGTATACTTAGGAAGAAAAATTGTTGGTTCACCTGCGTGCCGATAGAGGTCACTACTGTGTTTCGTTTGGCCAATCAGAGAGCAGCAACATTCTTCATATTGAAGATTTAGCGCTGGCTTATCGCAGCTCTACTGCCTCCTATTTACGTCGAATTTTCTTATAAAATTAGTATATTTCGAAGTAAAACAATGTTTTTTCAACTTCTACAGCCAGCACCGACATTGTAGTAAACAAATATGTTACATTTGTTGTTTACCTACGTAATTCTAAGAGATACTGTGTAGCTGTCCTTGTTGCTCGGATGATGCGCTGACAATTATTGTATATATTTACTGAATTTACCCAAGGGCCACTAACTATCTAGTGACCTCGAAGAGGACAGAAAGCCGGCGGCTTGTTGAAGGGCCCGCCAATTGTCTTAATTATATTTTTTAGCTGTAATTTGGCATTTACGGCTTCAGCGGGTAGGCGGTTCCATGGGTTTATAGCCCTCTTGGTGGAAAAAAAACATCTGTTTTCAGTCCTACTTGAGAGAACATACTCTCCAACACTATATCTGTGATTGTCCTGTTATCAGTGACTTCATACCAAATGGTATGAGGTATTTTGAGCTCTGTAATTACTTCATACACTCAGGAATATTGGAAGATATTCTTGTGCTGCACCCAGATTTTGCCAGTGGAGGCTAATAGATCAGCATTAAGTATTTTGTTCTCTCCTGATTCCTGGCCATCCTGTGAGGTGAGCTTGTAGCTGGGTTTTGATCTACACTGTGTGGTCCTTTATACAGAATAGGGAAGCAGCACATTGCTGTGTATACCTAAACATGTTTAAAAATACATTGTTTGAGAGGAGTTTTGTAGAAACTGGTAAGAGTAATTATAATATAATGTTTCCATGATTCAGTGCTTACCTCTTGTGAAAATTGCTTAGAGTTGTTTAGTCAGAGTTGATTTGTTTTTTGTATTGAGGCTGGTATTTTCTAAATTGATTCCATGTACAGTATGTCTAACCATCCTGTGAGATGGGAGTATTAGATAAACTTATAGCTAGTTTTTTATCTACACTGTGTAATATTCCATATAGAATAGGGTAGCAGCACATTGCTGTGTATACCTAATCTTCTTAATAAAAAAAATCAGTAATAATTAAAGATTTTAAATTATAGTTTGTATTATTACAAATACAGTACTGTATTATCCTTATTAAATCATGTTGACCATGGATCATTAAGATCTCATGTTGATATGTAATACAAGTCATATTTCTTTTGAACTGCAAATCCATGCTAATCATTCATTAAATTGTGCATTATGTCTCAATTTTTCACTTCCTTGGATATACTGTACAGTACAAAAGATAGGAAAAAATAAACCAGTAATATTTCTTTCATTATATTTTTCATTTAAATAACTGCATCAATATTTTTACAGCTGACAGGATTTGTTTTCCCATACAGGTGCATTATTTGTTAAAAAAATTTGGTTTATTGTTACACACAATGGTGCTACATAGCCTTCCCAGCTTGGTGCCTTCTTTTAATACTTACTGATTAAAAAATAAATAATAAATACATTTTATTCAGGAAAAGTACATACAGTTGATTTACAAACATAATGTTGGATTTATAGGCAGAGCTAGTACATACAATACCTAAAGCCACTAATACTCTAGCATTTCGGGCAAGGTGTGGGGGGAAAAAAAACAGACTAAAACTTAATAGTAATCGGGATTAGGTATAAATTGTGTTGAAAGAAGGAATAAAAAATACAAAAAGGGGGTTAACATAGCATAAATCAGCAATTGCACATGTTGGTGAACAGCGTTGTTTAAAAAATAGCAAGACATGGGTTGACATTTAGGAGGTAAGTTAGGTTACATGGAGTTAATTAGGCAGTACTTGGTTTAACTCTTAAACTGGTTGAGAGAGGTACAGCCGTTGACATGATTCGGGAGGTCATTCCACATTCTGGGTCCCTTGATTTGTAGAGCACTTCTAGTTTGGTTACACACAGCCAAATTGAGTAACAGGAAGAGGTCTTGGACACAAATTTGTTCCATGCTAAATGTAGAGGAATCAGCTGAGTATTCCTCAAATAAAATAAGTTGCCTCAGCTTATAAGGTAAATAAAATAAGCATTTCTCAAATAAGTAGCTGCCTCACTGCTACATAGCCTTCCCGGCACGGTGCCTTCTTTTGATAATTACTTGTTCCACACCCAAATTGTATAACAGGAAGAGGTCTTGGACCCCTACTTCCCTCTCTCTTTTTTAATAATCTATATAGCCATAATTATAGCTTTAAGTATTCAATGAATAAAGTTTTTGACATTTTTACCCTTTTCCTTACCTAACATCATTTGTGCAGCATATTTTTATTTTATGTCTCACCCAGATTTAATTTAAAAATAAAAACAAACTAAATAAATTAGAAATGGGTATGTATAGCTAAGGTACACCCTTACTACTAGGTGAACAGGGGCATTTGGTGATAGTAAATTATCCCATCAGGCAGGGCTCATCACCTTCTCTCATATTTCATGTTCACCAGTGTTTATTTACTTAATAACTACTGGTATAATATCTTGCTATTATAAAACTAATTCTACTATCATCAAACACATATTTACTTCAAGTTTCAAGCAGAGAATGCATATATAACTAACACGAAGGATTACTCTCCACTAGATTCACCAGCTATAATGTTTTGGTCATGTTCCAATATCATAAATCGATCCCAGTGTTATGTAGTAGAGAAAAAATTACTTATATCCAGTTTACGTAAAGCTACGAGTGGTCGAAACCACACTTAAATCCCGGAATGAACTTACGAAGATTTTTCCACTTAGGGTAGCTCTTTGAATACGGACGTAGCCGCCACGAAGGCGCTAAGAAGGAATTCGTTCTTAGCTAAGAGGAAAAACCTTCGTAAGTACCTTCCTGAATCCGGCCCCAGGCGCCCCCGAAGGAGGCTATTATTTGTTATGCACCCCATACTCAACCAGTAAGTAGTGGAGCAAAACATAGATTACATGGTCATAAAGTCTTAATCAGACCAATTCAATTCAATTTCTTTCTTTATTATGCACCCCATACCCATCCCGTGGGCGGTGGTGTAAAGGATTCCCCAGACTCCCCAGATCAACCTGGGAGGAACGGCGGGAAACGCTGGCGGTGGTACTGGCTCCGTCACAGCTGCTGAAATTTCGTGCTTAATTTCGTCTCCACTCAACGTTGCATGGCCTAACTGCTGCCTAGCACGAGTTAAGTGCATGGAGACTTAATATGACATAACTCACAGTGAGCCTCAACAGAAATCAACCAATTTTCGCCTACCTTTCTACGACCCTTCTGCCAAGTGTTCCCAATACGCTAGTCATCCCTACTATAATTCACCGAGTATCTACCTTTAGAAACGCTACCAAGAATCTATTCGTCGAAAACATGCCCAAACATAACAACAAGCAAGGTAGGGGTGCCTCTCGCTCTGGTTCCATTACTCCTAGAGTTCTGAATGAAACACTGGCAACGCCGCAACCCTCGCCGATGTTTGTAAACACAGCATCTGCTCCCTCTCCTCACTCCCCCCCTTCAACTCACCTCGGATCTCTAGCTTTAGAATTCACTCAATCTATGGCTCCCTGTTTAAACTTCAAACCTCTCCGAAGTAATCCATGGCTCCAGAAACTGCACAACCTTGTGAAAATGCAATCAGAAGCTATTTTGGCCCTCCAAGACACAGTCGCCCGACAACAACATACCATAGACTGCCTCCTTAAATCGTCGATGAACAACAACCAAGAAATTCTCAACGTACAAACTGTTGCAAATGTTGCAATGGATGAAATACGTAAGATTCAGGCTGAAGAAACCCTCACAGCTCAAAGTGACCTCCTTAAAAAGCTGGAAAAACAGATCAATCTCCTTCAGACTCACCAGGCGGCTTCCAAAGATGACCAAGAGCAACAACAACTTCATGACTCCCTGATAATTAGCTCTACTGATCTACCTGCTGAACAACAAGGTGAGGATTGCTGTAACATAGCCAACACCCTAATTAATTCAAAGATCAGTGTCAATGTTCAAATCAAATCGGCTATTAGGATAGATAAAAACAATCCCCGTAACAGGAGAATGCTCATCAAACTTGCAAATCCCTCTGAGAAGTTTGACCTCATGCAAACAGCTGCTCAGCAAAAAACCAACCTCTATATAAATGAGTGTCTTACTAAGCAGCGTGGATCCCTCCTCTACAGGCTGCGCCAAATTCGCAAACAAAACCTTGGTCTTATCAAGCAGTGCTACACAAGGAATGGTACGATTATTGCGAAGAAAGAAGCTACAGGAAAAAGATATGAAATAAAATGTGACCAACAACTCCTGGCCTTCTTAAGTGATTGTGGTATATCTGAAAACCTGAACCCGACCAATGCCAGTACTTAAAATAACTCTTTCAGTGCCTGAGCCTAACCTAACTTTGTCTAAGGTGCTGTCTCTGCCTTACCATTTACCTGATGTTCTCCTATTCATATAATTTCCTAATTAATCCATCAAGTCTCCATGCACTTATGCAAGCATCTACCTCAGTTTCATTGTAAAATTTTACTCTTAAATCTAATCTTACCCTAATTCCATTTATATTTTAAATTTAAATTTATTTGTATTGATCTATGTCATTTATTGAAATCAATTATTGATCTCATTTTTGTTCTTTTAATTAAGTTCCTACTAATTATAAGTTAAAACTAAGCTTAATAAAATTTATTTTCTTTAAGATTATTTTACTTTACAATTATCATTTGTCAAATTTTTTTATATATTCATCTTGACAGTCCCTACTGATTTTTTGTTCTCTCCGCCAAACTTGTGCATCCTCCATGGCTATCTAGTGACCTTAATTCCACCTCAAATTGTTTCAATTCCGTGTTTGCTTGCATTTATTGTTGTGTCCTGCCATAATTATTCTCTAATTTAGCAGACTCAATACTTTGTAAGCTCTTATTGTATTGTTATATTATCATATTGTGTTTTGCTATAATTACTTCCTATTTTTACAGCAGATTTGTTTTTCATCTGTTCATGTAATTGCTTATCTTATTGTATTGTGACATTCTTTTCTATATTGACATATATTTTCTGTCTATTGTTACTTACAGTGTACCTGAGAGTACCTGTAAGCAATCTACCTCTTTTTTAATTTTTGCTCAATTTTTTTGTATTGCTTAGTCCTGTTTATATCTTTGTTTTGTATATCTATATCTTGTGTTTTGTATAGTCCATGTTTTTATGTTTTTTTCTTTAATCTCATTCATTACCTAGGTTTCCTAGCCTAGCCATACTCCCTTACTCCATTGTACCCCTGTAAGCCCCTTTTGTGTTTGTTTGGTACAGTATTGTGTACTTTTATTTCTTTTTGTTTTTCTTGTTTTTCCGGCAATCAGCTTTTTTTTTATGCAGTCAAGTATAGACCCAGAACTTAACCTCTTATCCACTATCTATGACAATAATCACTTTAATGATCTAAATTGCAGATATTTTGCAGCACATGATGTAAACAATGTATTAACTCATAGTCACAATATCTCTGTAATCAATTTGAACGTTAGATCCCTAGGCAAACACTTCGATGATGTTAGTGCCTTGATTGAAGCTATTGACAACAATTTCTCTTTTATTATACTTACTGAAACATGGTTGAAAGATGATACTACTCAACTCTTTAACATGCCTAACTACTCAGCAATCCACAACTGTCGTCAACTTCAGAGAGGTGGTGGCACTGCTCTTTACTACCACCAAGAACTAACATGCTTAAAAGAAATTAGAACTAGAGACTGCTATGGGGAGTATATCTTCGCCAGCTTCAGAGTCAAGGGTGCCGAGTCTATCCTGTCTGTGGGTGCAGTTTATAGAATTCCTAACACTGATGTGTCCGAATTCAACTCAAACCTTAGAAATCTAATACTTGATAACAGACTGAACAAAAACCACCTAATTATCGCAGGGGACTTTAATATTGACCTCTGCGAGCCAGAACACCCTACTGCTGTTAGCTTCCTCAACTGTATGAATTCCTGCTTCCTCATACCCTTAATCACTAGACCTACTAGAATCACTGATAGCACTGCCACAACTCTAGATCACATCTGGACAAATATAACCTCTCCGCTTACTTCAGGTATAATCACCGATAGCACTACAGACCATTACCCCACATTTCTCTTAACTAACATTAGCAAACCACCTCTAGAAACAAGGGAGTTAAGCTTTAGGCTGCACAATGAAACTGCTATAAACAATTTTATAACTGCTGCTGATAATGTCAACTGGGAGTCCGAGTTAGGTAACATAGGGGACATCAACCTAGCAGTGCAATCTTTTCTACAAACAACTCTTAGCCTTTATAATACCCACTGTCCTATGCTTACAAAACAAGTCACAACCAAAAGGCTTAACAATCCCTGGCTTACAAAGGGAATACTTAAATCTATTAATAAAAAACATGACCTTGAGAAAAAGTATAGGTTAGGGATTGTCTCCAAAGAATTCTCAAAGAATTACTCATTATTGCTATCTAAGATAATTAGACGAGCCAAAACTAAGTACTACGAAGATAAATTTACCCAAATAAAGAGCAACATTAAACAAACATGGAGAACAATTTCACAAATATTGGGATCAAAGAAGTCTTTAAATAACAAACCGACTCTCCTGTCTAATAACGATGGTCAGCTTTCAGCCTCTGATTCTGCTATTGAGTTCAATAGGTTCTTCTCTTCCATTGGTTCATCCCTTGCTAATGATATTCCATCTTCCAGTACTGACATTAAGGACTATCTGACAGGGAACTATCCCTAGTCTCTGTACCTAAAGCCTATTAATTCCATTGACGTCAATGAGATAATCCTTTCCCTTAAAACCAAGTCTGGTGCCCTTGAGGAGATACCAACTTTAATCTACAAAAAAGCCTCCAGATCTTTAGCCCCTGCTATTGCTTTGCTCTTCAACAAGTCACTTGAACTCCAAACCTTTCCAGATATTCTAAAAAAAGCGAGAGTAACGCCTGTCCACGAATGTGGTGATCTCACAGATGTTAACAACTACAGACCTATATCAATCCTGCCAAACTTGTCAAAAATTTTTGAAAAACTAATCTATAAGCAGCTTTACTCATATCCAGCCAAACTCAATATACTTAGCCCTTGCCAATATGGCTTCAGGCTCAAAAAAAGCACTAACGATGCACTTATTAGTATGCTTAACTCGATTCATACAGCTCTTGATAAAAATGAGTTCCCTGTTGGGTTATTTGTGGACCTGCGTAAAGCTTTCGATACTGTCAACCACCAAAACCTTCTTCTTAAATTACATCATTATGGTGTCAGAGGACACTCCCTACAATACCTCAAATCCTACCTTACTGACAGGCTCCAATGTGTTTCTGTGAATAATACAATTTCTCCCACCCTACCCATCAACATTGGTGTTCCCCAGGGCAGCATACTTGGCCCTCTCCTCTTTCTCATCTACATTAATGACCTTCCAAATGCCTCCCAACACCTCAAACCAATCCTATTTGCTGACGACACAACCTTCATTTACTCCAGTCCTGATCCCCTTGCTCTAAATGCCACAGTAAATACTGAGCTAAATAAAGTCCATCTGTGGCTAACTGCCAACAAACTCACCCTTAACATTGACAAAACTTTCTATATTCTGTTTGGCAATAAATCCTCTAATCAAATAAATCTCAAAATAAACAATACCCAAATTTGTAACAAATTAGATGGCAAATTCCTTGGCATTCTCATTGACCACAAGCTGAATTTCCAGGGACACATTCTAAACATATCTAAAAAAGTTTCAAAAACTGTGGGCATTCTTTCTAAGATCAGATATTATGTACCACGCCCTGCCCTGGTGACTCTCTATTACTCCCTTATCTATCCATATCTCAACTATGGTATTTGTGCTTGGGGCTCTACTACCCAAAATCATTTACGTCCTCTAATTACTCAACACAAAGCTGCTATTAGGACAATATCCAATTCTGGCCCCAGACATCACTCGGTACCCCTATTCAAATCCCTGAATATGTTAGACATTAAGTCACTGCACATTCTCTCATGTGTACTATACATATACAAAACGCTAAATTGTAATGCCAATCCTGATCTCAAAAGCTTCATAGAAGGTTGTAACAGAACCCATGAGCACCACACCAGAAATAAATACAGTTTTGATATTCCTAGAGTACGACTTAATCAAACCAGAAATGCTCTACAAATCAAGGGGCCCAGAATGTGGAATGACCTTCCCAACCATGTTAAAGACTGTACCTCTCTCAACCAGTTTAAGATAAAAACTAAACACTACCTAATAAATTCCCTGTAACCTACCTTACTCCTCTATTGTCAACCCATGTCCGTTATTTTCTTTTTTTTATCAACACTGTTTGTCAACCTATTGTATTTGTGCTGCTTTTTCAGTCATGTTCCCCCTTTTTTTTTTATCTTTATTTGTATTTGTTCTCAACACTTTTTATTCTTTATGCTCAATTAGTATTAAGTTCTAGATATTAATGTTTTTCTTGCCCGAAACGCATTGCGTAATAGTGGCTTTAGGCTTTGTATGTACTAGCTCTATCTATATATCAATCCATTAATGTAACATCACTTGTATGTATATACCTTACCTGAATAAACATCTGAATCTGAATCTGATTACAGAGGCACATAATCGGTTCAGGAACTGAACCCTCTAGTTCGTTTAGCTAAGCAAATAACAATTTGTGACGCTAGTTACAAAATTATTAATATTATATATACATGTACACACTCTCATACATACATGTACATATATACATACACATACATATCTAATCACCTACACAAATACACACATCAATAATCGTTGTGTCACAAGTGATCAACAAGAGGCTCACAACAGTCACTATACAAGGCACTTTACATCTATGGTGAGTCACACAGTTATTAGTCTTGCTCCACACCCACCCAACTGGGCGGCAGCTTTACAGTCATGTGCTCCACACCCACCCAACTGGGCGGCAGCTTTACAGTCATGTGCTCCACACCCACCCAACTGGGCGCCAGCTTTACAGTCATGTGCTCCACACCCACCCAACTGGGCGGCAGCTTTACAGTCATGTGCATGCATTACCTACAGTAAGCAAATTTTGGATACTTCGCTAAGATTTCGAGCAGCACATCATTATGAATGACGTACTTACACATTTCTTGGACAGTATTGATGGTGTTATCTCTAAATTCCGCGATTTTTTCACATTCCATTATATAATGACGCAAAGTATGCGAATAGTTCTGCTGACAGAGTTTACATTTAGTCAAATCTACATCAGCAGATGGTACAAACTCCCAGAGGTAATTGTAGCCGAGCCTAAGCCTAGCAGTGGTAACATCTAGAAGTCTGCTAACATTATTGGATGACCCATAGACGTGCGGTTCTTCCTGCATAATAGAATGATGATAGATGGAGTAACTGGTGTAAATTTCACTTTGCCTCAAGTCTTCGAGGCGTCTCAAGTAGTTGATGTTCCTGGGATATTGCTGCCCTCAGGCTGCTCAAAGGCAGTCCAAGTTTGTAATCAATTCCCTCTTTACGAGCAAAAGTCTTGGGCAACTCATCATTTCTCAGTGGCTATTTTTACATTATCATTTACAACTAACTTAAGTAAAATAACAACCAGTAAACAGACTGCTGTTTCTAATTCTAGTTCAGGCACTTCCTGGGATAAAACGCGAACATTCCTTGGGGAACTGTGAGGTGCTTATCTGTTTTTCCTCGTAACGGTCCCAAAGCTTCCACAAATGTTCCTGTTTCTCTTTATTGCCCTTGCGGCGCCTGGACTTTAGCTTTTGATCAGAAACCAGTTGGTATTGCAAGGTTACCAGGGACGCCTCACGGTACAGTAAGGGGGATTAAAACATATAAAGCCAAGTTGTCCCTCACTGCCCTTTGATTCAGACGCTGGTGCCAGCCTTCTACGTCATTGTTGGTCCTCACCAGTCGTCTGAATGCACACCAGTTCCCCAATTCACACACACTGTTGCACAGTCACGTATTTTTTTATGTAATGAGTTAATTGTGTCGTTAAGGGTGGAATGCTAGCCGACTTTTCTAATTCAGCAAACGCCTTACAATTATGTAGTACACACGTACCACATAAGTACGTGTGTGTTACACACGTACACACACACCTTGTCAAGCACAAGACGAAGCTTGAAGAAGTTTAGTGGTATGCCAATAGGCTAGTCCCAGGACTAAGAGGCATGAGTTACGAGGACAAGCTGCGAGAAATGCACCTCATAACACTGGAAGACAGAAGAGTAAGGGCAGACATGATCACTACTTACAAAATTCTCAGAGCAATTGATAGGGTACATAAAGATAAACTGTTTAACACGGGTGGTAGGCGAACAAGGGGACACAGGTGGAAACTTAGTACCCAAATGAGCCACTGGGATGTTAGAAAGAACTTTTTCAGTGTCAGAGTAGTTAATAGATGGAATGCATTAGGCAGCGATGTGGTGGAGGCTGACTCCATACACAGTTTCAAATGCAGATATGATAGAGCCCAGTAGGCTCAGGAATCTGTACATCAGTTGATTGCCAGTTGAGAGGTGGGATCAAAGAGCCAGAGCTCAACCCCCGCAACCACAACTAGGTGAGTATACACACAAACACACACACGTACACACACACACACACGTACACACGCACACGCACACGCACACACACACACACAAACATACACACACTAATGCCTCTATTCACCTTGCAGTAAATAGGAACCTGAAAGTCAGGAAGCTGCTAAAGGCTGCAGCTTGGGGATGTGTGTGTGTGTTAGATAAAAATATATGTTGTTTAGATATGATGGATGAAAAGAGGCCGAGAGTCGGTACATTAGACAACCGACGCTTAGAAAGGTGGGGTCCAAGAGCTAACAGCTAAATCTTGGAAATAATAAATTAAAATATTTAATACACACACATACATGTTTCACATGAATTTGGCTGAGGGCTGATGGCCCCGTCGACGGGGCAGGAAGTCGGCGGTTGATCAAAGGCCTCCCACATCCTCCACATACCTGAGGATTATTCCGGCTTAATTTTAAACGGAAGTAATGTCTTGGTATTTACGGCTTCAGCGGGTGGGTGGGTCCGTGGGTTTATTACACTATGAGTGAAAACAATCGCATATTCTCTATTTTATATTGCCGCTTGTAGAGCTAGAAGCTGATGCCTCTTGTGTGCGTTGCACAAGGGGATTAATATCTGGATTAATATCTTTCAATATTTCCAGTATTTTTTAAGGTATCGCTTAAATACCGAAGATGCTGTTATTGGACACCGCTTAATTGACAATGTCTCAACAACGCAGGCTGAAGATGTGCGTGGCTCCTACTATTACACTGATGCTCATTTGCTTTTCAATGATGCGCCTTAATTGCCCCCTCTCTAACTTACCGTTCTAAATACCCCTTCTTTATCTTCCGCAAACATTCCCCCTCATACATCTTCCCCCTTTCCTCCTGTCCCCCCTGTCCATCTTTGTCCCCCTGTCCATCTTTGTCCCCCTGTCCATCTTTGTCCCCTGTCCCTCACTTTGTCCCCTTGCCCACATTTTCTGTCCTCTGTCCCCGATCCCTTTCCCCCCTCTCTGTCCCCTGTCCCCCTCTCTGTCCCCTTGTCCCCCCTTTCCATCTCTCTGTCCCCTGTCCCTCTCTATCCCATTGTCCGTCTCTCTGTCTCTCTCTGTCCCTCTGTTCTTCTCTGTCCTCCTGTTCCTCTCTCTGTCCCCCTGTCACTCTCTGTCCCCCTATTCCTTTATGTCCCCCTGTCCATCTCTCTGTCCCCTGTACCTCTCTGTCCCCCTGCCCACTCTTTCTGTCCGCTGTCCATCATCTGTCCCCTTCCCTTTCCTCCAGTCCCCCTATCCATCTCTGTCCCCTTCCCTTTCCTCCAGTCCCCCTATCCATCTCTGTCCCCTTGTCCCTGTCTCTCTTCCCCTGTCCCTATCTCTGCCCCCTGTCCCTCTCTCTGTCACCCTTTCTGTCCCCATGTCCGCCCTTTCTGTCCCTGTCCTTCTCTGTCTGTCCCTGTCCCTCCCTTTGTCCCGCTGCCCACTCTTTCTATCCCCTGTCTCTCCTCTGTCCCCTCTCTCTTGGTCTCCTGCCCCCTCTCCTCCCTCTGTCCCCCGGTCCCCCCTCTCTGACCCTGTCCCTCTGTCTCTGTCCCTGTGTTCCTGTCCCTCTGTCTCTGTCCATGTCCCCCTCTCTGTCCATGTCCCCCTCTCTGTCCCTGTCTCCCTCCCTGTTCCACTGCCCTCCCTCTGTTCCCCCGTCCCTCCTCTGGCCCTGTCCGTCTGTCCCTGTCCCTCTGCTCCTGTCCCTGTCCCTCTGTCTCTGCCTCTCCTCGTTTCTGCCATTCTCTGTGTCAGCCTATCTCTCTGTCTCTTTCCTCGCTCTATCTCTGTCATTCTCTCACTGACTTTGCATATCCTTATCTATCCGTCTCTGTGTCTAACATTCTCTCCCTGACTCTGTCTATATCTATTTCTCTGTCTCGGTCTTCATCTCTTTCTTTCTCTCCTCTCTCTTTCTCTCCTCTCTCTCTCTCTCTCTCTCTCTCTCTCTCTCTCTCTCTCTCTCTCTCTCTCTCTCTCTCTCTCTCTCTCTCTCTCTCTCTCTCTCTCTCTCTCTCTCTCTCTCCTTACATACATACATACATACATACATACATACATACATACATACATACATACATACATACATACATTTATTTAACACATGTGGTACACGCACAAGGGGACACAGGTGGAAGCTGAGTATCCAAATGTGCCACAGAGAGATTATATGATTATGAGAATATCTTTCAATATTTCCAGTATTTTTTAAGGTATCGCTTAAATACCGAAGATGCTGTTATTGGACACCGCTTAATTGACAATGTCTCAACAACGCAGGCTGAAGATGTGCGTGGCTCCTACTATTACACTGATGCTCATTTGCTTTTCAATGATGCGCCTTAATTGCCCCCTCTCTAACTTACCGTTCTAAATACCCCTTCTTTATCTTCCGCAAACATTCCCCCTCATACATCTTCCCCCTTTCCTCCTGTCCCCCCTGTCCATCTTTGTCCCCCTGTCCATCTTTGTCCCCCTGTCCATCTTTGTCCCCTGTCCCTCACTTTGTCCCCTTGCCCACATTTTCTGTCCTCTGTCCCCGATCCCTTTCCCCCCTCTCTGTCCCCTGTCCCCCTCTCTGTCCCCTTGTCCCCCCTTTCCATCTCTCTGTCCCCTGTCCCTCTCTATCCCATTGTCCGTCTCTCTGTCTCTCTCTGTCCCTCTGTTCTTCTCTGTCCTCCTGTTCCTCTCTCTGTCCCCCTGTCACTCTCTGTCCCCCTATTCCTTTATGTCCCCCTGTCCATCTCTCTGTCCCCTGTACCTCTCTGTCCCCCTGCCCACTCTTTCTGTCCGCTGTCCATCATCTGTCCCCTTCCCTTTCCTCCAGTCCCCCTATCCATCTCTGTCCCCTTCCCTTTCCTCCAGTCCCCCTATCCATCTCTGTCCCCTTGTCCCTGTCTCTCTTCCCCTGTCCCTATCTCTGCCCCCTGTCCCTCTCTCTGTCACCCTTTCTGTCCCCATGTCCGCCCTTTCTGTCCCTGTCCTTCTCTGTCTGTCCCTGTCCCTCCCTTTGTCCCGCTGCCCACTCTTTCTATCCCCTGTCTCTCCTCTGTCCCCTCTCTCTTGGTCTCCTGCCCCCTCTCCTCCCTCTGTCCCCCGGTCCCCCCTCTCTGACCCTGTCCCTCTGTCTCTGTCCCTGTGTTCCTGTCCCTCTGTCTCTGTCCATGTCCCCCTCTCTGTCCATGTCCCCCTCTCTGTCCCTGTCTCCCTCCCTGTTCCACTGCCCTCCCTCTGTTCCCCCGTCCCTCCTCTGGCCCTGTCCGTCTGTCCCTGTCCCTCTGCTCCTGTCCCTGTCCCTCTGTCTCTGCCTCTCCTCGTTTCTGCCATTCTCTGTGTCAGCCTATCTCTCTGTCTCTTTCCTCGCTCTATCTCTGTCATTCTCTCACTGACTTTGCATATCCTTATCTATCCGTCTCTGTGTCTAACATTCTCTCCCTGACTCTGTCTATATCTATTTCTCTGTCTCGGTCTTCATCTCTTTCTTTCTCTCCTCTCTCTTTCTCTCCTCTCTCTCTCTCTCTCTCTCTCTCTCTCTCTCTCTCTCTCTCTCTCTCTCTCTCTCTCTCTCTCTCTCTCTCTCTCTCTCTCTCTCTCTCTCTCTCTCCTTACATACATACATACATACATACATACATACATACATACATACATACATACATACATACATTTATTTAACACATGTGGTACACGCACAAGGGGACACAGGTGGAAGCTGAGTATCCAAATGTGCCACAGAGAGATTATAGAAAGAACTTTTCAGTGTCAGAGTAGTTAATAAATGGAATGCATTGGGCAGTAATGTGGTGGAGGCTGACTCCATACACAGGTTCAAATGTAGATATGACAGAGCCCAGTAGGCTCAGGAATCTGTACATCAGTTGATTGATGGTTGAGAGGCGGGACCAAAGAGCCAAAGTTCAACCCCCGCAACCACAACTAGATTAGTACATACATACATAAGATATAAATCAGTGGAGGATTCCCAGGTAGAACAATCAACCACAATGCCCATTACCCCTTTACCCTGTTGTCCTTAACTACACAACTATGGTGTCTATTAACCTTGTTTAAATTACTAATCAAGCTGTCAATGTAATCAATCAGAGCTTTAATATAACAATATGCTTTAATATACCTACTTATCTCTCTCATCTCATTTTTCTCTTGTAATGTATCTTTATCATTTATCAATTCTGATTGAAATTACCTACTTAAAATTATCTGCTAGATTAAGGACCTGCCCGAAACGCTGTGCGTACTAGTGGCTTTACAAGAATGTAAATACTGTACTATCCAATGTATTCTCACAAACCCAATGTACCTTCTTGTATATATATAAATAAATAAATAAAACTATACAAGAGTCATTAACACGTATAATGGCTGATCCCCATCACGATAGCATGGGGACCAATTGCCTGACCCGCAGTCTGTCTTGCTCCTCAAATAATTTTCGGGTTAACATGAAAACATCTCTCGAGTTTATCTCTCTAATGTTGTTTTCCCATCTTTCATTCTATCAGCTTAGTTCCTTTATTATGCCCTCAATTACTCATCCATTGAGCGGTAGTTAAACTGAACCCAAATTTTAAAAAAGTTCCTTTTGCTAAGCAAGCTACAGTCTTGATAAGTCAGATATATTGTTTGTTAACACATTTCTCAACAATGAACAGTCACTTTTATCAAGCTAACATATCCTAACACAACGAGTGAGAGTATTAACTGGTCTAATTATTTTATTAGACCAGTATATATTATTAGATTATACTGGTATAATTATATATATATATATATATATATATATATATATATATATATATATATATATATATATATATATATATATATATATATATATATATATATATATATATATATATATATGCGAACAAGCCTGAATGGTCCCCAGGACAATATGCAACTGAAAACTCACACCCCAGAAGTGACTCGAACCCATACTCCCAGGAGCAACGCAACTGGTATGTACAAGACGCCTTAATCCACTTGACCATCACGACCGGACAAAATGAGGTGATAGCCGAGGCTATTTCAACCACCCCACCGCCGGCACTCGGATAGTAATCTTGGGCATAGCATTTTACCAAATCACCTCATTCTTTGGGGCACACGTGAGGAACACAAATGCGAACAAGCCTGAATGGTCCCCAGGACAATATGCAACTGAAAACTCACACCCCAGAAGTGACTCGAACCCATACTCCCAGGAGCAACGCAACTGGTATGTACAAGACGCCTTAATCCACTTGACCATCACGACCGGACAAAATGAGGTGATAGCCGAGGCTATTTCAACCACCCCACCGCCGGCACTCGGATAGTAATCTTGGGCATAGCATTTTACCAAATCACCTCATTCTTTGGGGCACACGTGAGGAACACAAATGCGAACAAGCCTGAATGGTCCCCAGGACAATATGCAACTGAAAACTCACACCCCAGAAGTGACTCGAACCCATACTCCCAGGAGCAACGCAACTGGTATGTACAAGACGATTTGGTAAAATGCTATGCCCAAGATTACTATCCGAGTGCCGGCGGTGGGGTGGTTGAAATAGCCTCGGCTATCACCTCATTTTGTCCGGTCGTGATGGTCAAGTGGATTAAGGCGTCTTGTACATACCAGTTGCGTTGCTCCTGGGAGTATGGGTTCGAGTCACTTCTGGGGTGTGAGTTTTCAGTTGCATATTGTCCTGGGGACCATTCAGGCTTGTTCGCATTTGTGTTCCTCACGTGTGCCCCAAAGAATGAGGTGATTTGGTAAAATGCTATGCCCAAGATTACTATCCGAGTGCCGGCGGTGGGGTGGTTGAAATAGCCTCGGCTATCACCTCATTTTGTCCGGTCGTGATGGTCAAATGGATTAAGGCGTCTTGTACATACCAGTTGCGTTGCTCCTGGGAGTATGGGTTCGAGTCACTTCTGGGGTGTGAGTTTTCAGTTAGTTATATATATATATATATATATATATATATATATATATATATATATACATATATATATATATATATATATATATATATATATATATATATATATATATATATATATGTATATATATATATGTCGTACCTAGTAGCCAGAACGCACTTCTCAGCCTACTATGCAAGGCCCGATTTGCCTAATAAGCCAAGTTTTCATGAAATAATATATTTTCTCTAATTTTTTTCTTATGAAATGATAAAGCTACCCATTTCATTATGTATGAGGTCAATTTTTTTTTATTGGAGCTAAAATTAACGTAGATATGTGACCGAACCTAACCAACCCTACCTAACCTATCTTTATAGGTTAGGTTAGGTTAGGTAGCCAAAAAAGTTAGGTTAGGTTAGGTTAGGTAGTCGAAAAACAATTAATTCATGAAAACTTGGCTTATTAGGCAAATCGGCCCTTGCATAGTAGGCTGAGAAGTGCGTTCTGGCTACTAGGTACGACATATATATATATATATATATATATATATATATATATATATATATATATATATATATATATATATATATATATATATATATATATATATATGTCGTACCTAGTAGCCAGAACTCACTTCTCAGCCTACTATGCGAGGCCCGATTTGCCTAATAAGCCAAGTTTTACTGAATTAATATATTTTCTCTAATTTTTTTCTTATGAAATGATAAAGCTACCCATTTCATTATGTATGAGGTCAATTTTTTTTTATTGGAGTTAAAATTAACGTAGATATATGACCGAACCTAACCAACCCTACCTAACCTAACCTAACCTATCTTTATAGGTTAGGTTAGGTTAGGTAGCCGAAAACGTTAGGTTAGGTTAGGTTAGGTAGGTTAGGTTGTCGAAAAAACATTAATTCATGAAAACTAGGCTTATTAGGCAAATCGGGCCTTGCATAGTAGGCTGAAAAGTGAGTTCTGGCTACTAGGTACGACATATATATATATATATATATATATATATATATATATATATATATATATATATATATATATATATATATATATATATATATATATATATATATATATATATATATATATATATACAATACAATACAATACAATACAATATGTACATGTATGTATGAGTGTGTGTACATGTGTATACAACATTAATAATTTTGTAACTAGCGTCAAACATTGTTATTTGCTTAGCTAAACGAACTAGAGGGTTCAGTTCCTGAACCGATTATGTGCCTCTGTAATCCTTTACACCACCGCCCACGGGATGGGTATGGGGTGCATAATAAAGAAAGAAATTAAAATTGCATAATACGGTTATTGACATTCAATAATAGTAAGATAAAGCAATGAGGACCAAATGGGAGACCAGTGATCAGATGCGAATATTACAGACTCAAGGGTAGCCTTCTCTTCTTGTATATAAATGAAAAAATAAATTCGTTTGTTTAATTCTAATGCTTGTAGGCGAGAACAGTTGTGAACGCCAGCTAGCGCACAAGTACATGAGCGCCCACAATACTTTTACACAAAAGACATGTACAGACAGGCGTGTGGCTTCTGACTTCTTTTTTATTGATTAATATTAAATATTAGGCGCTTACCTATAATAGTTATCATTTTATACATGTATAACTCTCACATAATAAATATAAAAGGAGTTTATCCAAAAACTGACAGAAGTGTTGTGTTTTGTGCGTTGTATCGTGTTTGTGGGCATTCGGGTGTGTTGTGTTTACGCTGGCGGGCGGCGTCCTTACCAACTCCGGATTATGTCTATTACATCACTAAACTTCATTTAATAACTATATGCCTGTTAAGTAGAAGATTTTAATTGTTAATAGCATGATATTGTCGTTTTAATATGGAACACGTACACATATGCGAAACGTCGAAAGCTGGTGTCCGAAGTGGTAAAAATATTAGTGTGCGATGTTGTCAATGTACGGAGTGTCTTGTATCCCGCGGTGGTACTCCTTCCCTATTACAAATTTGTTTATGAATGTATTTGCTTATTGTCTTGCCTATTTTTTGTGGATCTGCTTGTATTCTGTTTATTACAACTTGTTTATTTCCTTTCATATTTACTTATTGATTATATATTTGATTTAAAAAAATAAAATAAAAAGAATGCAAAGTAGTGCATTCACCTTAGGAGCAACGTTTCCTTCAGAAAGTATATAAACGTGTACCATATTATTTTAATAAATGAATTGCAAGCATATTCTTTAATTAAAAAAATAGGAAAATATAAGAGTTAAATGCAGAAAACCAGTTACAAACAATAGTAAGAAGTAGGAAAATAATGTGTGGCACCAGAAAGAACACTGGAACGCCTAGGTGAGCGTGGTGGCCATTATCACAACACGGGACGGTGAGTGTCCAGACATGAGCATAAAATCTTCCCACGTACGATCGTCGTCGCCCCTAAATCAACACAACAACCTTCCCACAAACTTCACCTATCATAAAGAAGAACCATTCTTGCAGTCATCCGGAAAAGAAAACCTTCCCACAAACTGCACCTATCATAAAGAAGAAGCCCACCATTGACCTTCACGTGCTCACATCAAGTCTAACTCTACAACAGCCTAAGAAACAACACTCAAGCCTTGCCTAAGCCTCAACATTGACGCCCCACCGTGAGGCGTCACCCAGCATCACCACTCATGCAGTCATTCGAGGAGAAAACCTTCCCACAAACTGCACCTATCATAAAGAAGAAGCCCACCATTGACCTTCAAGTGCTCACATCAAGTCTAACTCTACAACAGCCTAAGAAACAACACTCAAGCCTTGCCTAAGCCTCAACATTGACGTCCCACGTGAGGCGTCACCCAGCATCACCACTCATGCAGTCATCCGAGGAGAAAACCTTTCCACAAACTGCACCTATCATAAAGATGATGAAGACACACCAGTGTCCAGAGTGTGGGAAGGTATTTACTCGTCTTGGACATATGAAGACTCACATGTTAGTGCATTCGGGTGAAAAACCGCACAAGTGTCCAGAGTGTGGGAAGGTATTCACTCGTCTTGGAGATATGAAGACTCACATGTTAGTGCATTCAGGTGAAAAACCTCATAAGTGTCCAGAGTGTGGGAAGGTATTCACTCGTCTTGGAAGTATGAAGACTCACATGTTAGTGCATTCGGGTGAAAAACCGCACAAGTGTCCAGAGTGTGGGAAGGTATTCACTCGTCTTGGAGATATGAAGACTCACATGTTAGTGCATTCGGGTGAAAAACCTCATAATTGTCCAGAGTGTGGGAAGAGGTTCAGTCGTCTTGGAAATATGAAGACTCACATGTTAGTGCATTCGGGTGAAAAACCTCACAAGTGTCCAGAGTGTGGGAAGGTATTCACTCGTCTTGGAGATATGAAGACTCACATCTTAATGCATTCGGGTGAAAAACCTCACAAGTGTCCAGAGTGTGGGATGAGGTTCAGTCAGCTTGGAAGTATGAAGATTCACATCTTAGTGCATTCGGGTGAAAAACCTCATAAGTGTCCAGAGTGTGGGAAGAGGTTCAGACACCTTAAAAGTATGAAGACTCACATGTTAGTGCATTCGGGTGAAAAACCGCATAAGTGTCCAGAGTGTGGGAAGGTATTCACTCATCTTTCACATATGAAGACTCACATGTTAGTGCATTCGGGTGAAAAACCTCATAATTGTCCAGAGTGTGGGAAGAGGTTCAGTCGTCTTGGAAATATGAAGACTCACATGTTAGTGCATTCGGGTGAGAAACCTCACAAGTGTCCAGAGTGTGGGATGAGGTTCAGACATCTTGGAAGTATGAAGACTCACATCTTAATGCATTCGGGTGAAAAACCTCACAAGTGTCCAGAGTGTGGGATGAGGTTCAGTCAGCTTGGAAGTATGAAGATTCACATGTTAGTGCATTCGGGTGAAAAACCTCATAAGTGTCCAGAGTGTGGGAAGAGGTTCAGACACCTTAAAAGTATGAAGACTCACATGATGATGCACATTGATAGAAGACCTTTTGAGTGTGATGAGTGTGGCAGAAGGTTTAGAGATCGTGGCTCTATAATAAGTCACATGTTAGTACATACAGAAGAACGGCCTTTTGAGTGTGATGAATGTGGCAGATTATTTAAGTCACGTAACGGTATAAAAGCACACGTGTTAGTGCATCTGAATGATAAACCTTCATAAAGTGTCCAGAGTTTTAAAAGAGATTCGGTCATCTTTGTAGTATGAAAACTCACAAGACGGTGCATTTGGGTGATAGGTTAAACATTTTGAGTGTGAGAGATAAATCAGAATTTTTTTTAAGTGTAATGTATAATAAAGCACATATTAGTTCATTAACTTATAATACCATTTTTCCAATTTTAAAATTGTTGGAAATTGTAAACTTTATCAGGAAAATATCTTGCACTCTCCATAGCTTCAACCATTATTTTATTATATATTTTTATACTGTTTTAGCTTACCCAATTCCATATACTGTATTCAAAAACATGGTGTTGCTACTTCACTGTAACTTCTTTCTCACTCTCCAACCCCTGCCCTATTTTCCTTTCTGTCGTCATGATCGTGAATCTACAACTGGTACCAATTGTCTTCTTTGATATCTGTGTACCTCATAGCTTCCGTTCCACTTTCTTCTCTGCCACTGAAGAAACGTGGCAATGTTCCACAGCCACAGTGCTGGCATTGGCAGTGCCATCACTGCCACCACATTTGAAGGCTTGAAAGCAAGCCAAAAGCACTCTAGTTGATTGTTAACTGTGGTTTTATATATATGCTATTGTACTATTTTTATGAAATATTAAAATAATTTTTGTTTTTTTGCCCAGTGACTGAGATATATAAATCACTAACAAATATATATTAGACTGGAATTTTTTTCAGCTAAACCTCTTCATTTATATTTGCATCAGATATTTTTAGTAGTCTGGCCTATCTACAGTATTTATAGTGATCTAACCCTTGTATTATTGTGTTCATTAAGATAAATTCTGATGAAAGGCTAACCTTAGTTCAGTAGTCATATTAGCCTGACTGGCATTTATAGTTTTCTGAGTTGGAAATATATATTACTCTAGCCCAATGATGTATAGTAATATATATTACTCAGCTGTTATATAATATTTGCCAGACTGAGATATTTATGTTTAGCAGTTATATTATCCTGACTGGCAATTATATTATCTTGTCTGGCAATTGTATTAATCAAACTAGCAATTACTGGGTATATTACATGTATCCAGGCTGATAATTACATTAGCTTGACTATCATTTATACTATCCTGACTGTGAATTATGTGAGCATGACTCAGGGAATTATATTGGCCTGAATTCGACAATTATAATAGCTTGACTGACAATTATATTATCTTAACCTGCAATAATATTATACTGATTTGCAATTATATTACATATATCCTGACAAATAATTGCATTAGCTTGACTAGCAATTATATTATGCTGACTCAATTAAATGAGTCTGATTGGCAATTATATTACCCTAACTAGCAAATATATTATCTTAACTAGCAATAATATTAGCCTGACTGGCAATTATATTGCCAGTCAGACATTGGCAGTTACAGTAGCGTGCTGGTAAATATATTATCCTGACACTATTATATTAGAATACTGGCAATTATATTATCTTATCTGACAATAATATTAGCCTGACTGCCACTTGTATTAACCCATTTTATAAAGTGGCATTTTTCATTTATAGTACAGTATATTACCGTAACTAGAATTTATAATATTTTTTGGGAGTATTTCATTGAATATAGTTAGCCTAGGCTTAATTACTGCTAGTATTTCTTAATATCTTTGATTAATAAGTATTTTTAACTATAAATTACAGTGTAATAGTTATTAATTTGTAGATATAAGTCTAAATTTAATCATTGAATTATTGGTATGTATGATTATTATAGGCCTGTTTTACCAGGTATAGGAGTAGCCTTTATGGCAGGGGTGGCCAAACATGCTTACTGTAAGAGCTGCAAATGATAAACCTCAGATGTTTGAGAGCTGCAGGAGAACCATTTGAGAGCCACAGCTTCCTTACTGAATAATGTCAACAGTGTCTGCTGGCTATTATTGATGATTTTAACTCATTTAACTTATTTTTCCTTAAGTCTGATTTAGGTGGATAATCGTACGAAAAGTTTTTGTGATTAGGTTTATACTGGCGTTTCAAGTTCCTTGCTTTATAATGACTGAGTAGCACTTATCAAATAAGGCACAACGGTTTACCTTCTTTAACTGTGAATGCAAACTATGTTCCACAAGTATTGGAACTTTTTATATAGTTGTGCATTTCTTGCCCTGGATTCTGGTAAAGACTTATAGAATATTCACATTCTCAAGAATTTTTTACTAGCTGAATAATTAAATGTCAAAGAGCTGCGGTTTTTGCCACCCTGTGGCCAAACCACAGCTTACAATTTGACATCTAGGCAAAGCAAAAAATATAGTTTATTGTTATGATTGACAGTTTAGGTTCTTGTTGTGTTGATGGATGTGAATGATGTGTAGTTATTATTTGCTTAGAAGCTATCATTGGCCTATATTATTTATAGATAGAATATGGTGTAATACTTGACTTTTACCTATTACCTATTACTGTAATTGTATTATATAGACCTGGACGATTGTTTCAACATAAAAGGTCACTGTCCACTCTCAGTAACAAGAAGTGTTACAGAACTTAACTGACAATTATCTCAACATACAAAGTAATTGTTCACTCACAGTAACTATATGTTACAGAACTTGCAGGAAACACTGTACATATTAGTGACCTTACAAGAATGTAAAAATACCAGTCTTATGTAATCTCACCAACCCCATTGTACTTGTTTGTGAATAAATTATTATTATTATTTATATTATTAACTTAGTTGACAATTATCCTAACATACAAGGTCACTGTCCGCTTACAGTAACAATATATGTTATAGAACTTAGCTAACTCATATTAATAAATTACATTATTGGTAACAATGGGATAATTAAGTTGAAGCACTAATAGGGTCAGTTTGTTAGATCACATTGGGAGAGGAATTTATTGAGGTTATCCTCGTGTGATGATACAGTGTGGCTTCAGACCCATAAAAGCACCAACACTGCTCCTATAAATATGCTTAAATTATTACATGCAGTACTTAACAAAAATGAGCGCCCAGTAGGTTTATTTGTTGACTTACGCAAGGGTTTTGACACTGTTAACCACAATAATCTTCTCAAACTCCAACACCATGGAGTTTGAGGTCACTCCCTTCAGTACTTGCAATCTTATCGCTGTCAGCAGTATATTTCAGTAAATGCTGCTACTTCTCCCACTTTGTTAGTTAACTTTGGTATTCTGCAGGGGTAGCATACTTTGTCCACTCGATTTTCTCATATATATATTTCTTCCAAATACCACGCAACATTTTACCTCAGTTTTGTTTGCTGATATCTTCATGATGAAAATCTTCATATTTTCTCCCATGCGAACCCACTTATTCTAAATGACATGGTAAATACTGAACTAAATGAAGTCCATTAAATTGACTGTTAACAAACTTACCCTTAACATCAACAAGGCATTTTACATTTTTGTTTGGTAAGAAGTTCAACGATCAAATTAATCTTAAGACTATGATGACCAAACCACACACCCGAAGATGTGACGACAACATCCTGGATCATTATCATAATCGATTTGATAATGGTCCAGGACGGACTGAAATGTCGTCGTCTCCTTATCTTCTGGTGTGTGGTTTGGTCATCATATCTCGACCATATCTGTTGTGATTCATTGTCTAAGACTTAACAATACCAAATTATGAGCAAAGTTGATGGGAAGTTCCTTGGTGTTCACTTTGACAACAAAATTTCAATTGCCATATATAAAATAAAACTAAAAAGTTTAGTTATGTACAGCTTCCTTGGTGTAGTGGTTAAGACACTTTGCCTGGCGTTCAGCAATCGCTTTGTCCTGGGTAATAATAATAATAATTTATTTGCAAGAAGGTACAATGGGTTGGTGTCATTACATAAGATTGGTATTTTTACATTCATGCAAAGCCACTAGCTTGCATACCATTTCAGGCAGGTCCTTAAAGTTGAAAGGGTACATTGTAGCAGTGTACCCTTTCAGATGTACAGTGTGAATTTGAAGCACAAGGTAGGAAACTGTGAGGAGGAAATTAGGTACTTTTTTTTTTCTTTTGAACGGCATGGATTGGGTAATTTTTAAATTCATCAGGGAGTGAGTTCCAAAGACTGGGCCATTTTCTGGGGGGAGCCCCGTCGGGTCCCCGGAGCTATCCCAGGCTGATATGCTAATGTCAGACTTTGGCATCAGTCATGTGTATGGAGTTCTTAGGCCTACCGGGGACCACGGCCAGAACCGGGCCCCCTCAGAGAGGCAAGGGGAGCAATGGCCTATAGAAGCCCCCGTGTTAGTGGAAGCATTCTATGTCTGCCATCGACCGGAACAGGCACCCAGAAAGGTAAGCGCCCCAAAACAAACCCCTATTCTGGTTAAAATTGCTACCTAAAACCGAACTAGTGGATAGAACTCCCCAACCGAAAACAAGCAAACTAGTGTGACGTCACACACTGCCGCGCTGCTGTCTGCGCAGCTCCCCCCTCCCCGGGAGGGGGAAGGGGGAGCCCCAGACCCCCCGCGCCGGCTACCCACACCTCAGTTCTTGAGGCTGATGCTATAGGCGATGGTCGTGTGCTCTGGCTCCGGTGTCGCTACTGCACTGTGCTTTGCGTGTGGTGTTAGTTTTGTGGGTGCGAGAGCCAGGAGTTATCTTCAGTACTCGGGCTGCATGCGCCTAGGGCTGCCTTCCCTAGGTGCCCTGTAAGTACTGCCCTTGGGGCTTGGGGCCACCTTCCACAGGCTCCTCGGGGTCTGCCTCTGCTGGTCCGTTTTACCTTTCGGTTTTTCGGCCGCCTGTTGGGCTCTTGGGTGTTCTGTTCTCCCTTGTTACCGGCAGGTACGAGGCAGTTTGCACTGGTAGGGGCGCAGGGTGCTGCTCAGCTTGTATTTCCCGACATCGCGGCCGGCTCTGTTCCTTGGGGTTCGCTGTCCTCTTGCGGGGTTTTGTTTTTCTTTTTGTTTTTGCCTGGTGGGGGGTTCTGTCATTTTATTCAGTTTGTTTTTGCCCTTCCACTGTTCTCATCGGTGGCGCCCCCTGCTAGGTCCCCGTGAGTGTACACGTCCCTGGGGTTCAGCTTTAGAAGTTTGCTTGGTAGTTTTGGGCGCCGGTTTGCAGCACCCTGCCTGGGACTACCTGAGCGCGAGTCCTCTTAAAGTAAACGCTCAGGACCCTGGGAATCCCCTAGGGGGCGCGTGGGTCCGATGGATGTGACCCCGGAGTCCCCACTCGCTGTGTGCGAGTTTGAGGGTTGCTCGGTCCCCTTGTCTCAGGGTGACCCTCATTGTTTTTGCCTCTGCCACGCTGCCTGTTGGGTCGGTGATACTTTCGACCCTGAGTCCTGGTGAGTGTTGCTGCTTGCTTGTGACTCAATTTACCCAATCCTCTGATTCTATTCGGGTACAGGCGGCACGTGCGTTGCAGTCTAGGTTTCGTCTGTTGCAACGCGCTCGGTTGGTTGCTTCCCCGGATGCCCCGGGGCTGCCCCGCTTTGCTTTTCGAGACCCGGACTTGGGGGTGGGGGTCGCTTCGATCCTGGTTCAGTCCGCACCTCCTCGTCCTTCCCCTTCTGTTCGTTCTGGTCCCCCGCCCCTGCTTCCGGCCCCGACGCGTCTGAGGGTTTCGGGGTCGGAGCAGGGGTTACTTGATCTCGAGACTCGGGCAGCTTCGGGGGTTGCCCCTTCCGGGGGGGCGGCAGAGGCATTCGAGTCTTGTCTCCCGGCCGAAGCTTCAGGGTCTGACCAGTGGGCCCCTCTTCCTCCAGCTTTTCCGGCTGCTCCGTCCTTGTCTTGTGGGGTCGGGGCTTGGGGAGAGGACTCGGCCTCGGGTCCTGTGGTGACGGACCTCGAGGCTGGGGAGGGGCTGACTTGGGGGCCTTGGGCCCCGCTGGACCCCGCCTGGGTTTTTCTTCCCACTGAGCGGGGCTTATTGTTACAAGGAGTGGGGTTTTCTTTCCCCCCCTCTGCGTACGAGTTGGATTTGGTGTAGGCCCCTCCCCGGGTACGGTTCCGTGTTCCCCCGGGTACGTCGGTTCCGTCCTTCCGGAGGTTTTCGGCTTATCGCATCCAACCTGGTGTGGTGCGAGCGGCCTTTGCAGCTTACCTCCTGCGTGACCCGGATTATGCCTCGGAAATGGATCCGTCCACGTTCAGGTTTGGGACTTCGTTCCCTTTCTGGCTCCGTTACGAGGTTCCGGAGTCGTCCTGGCTAGCAGACTGCCCCTTGTTTGGTCTGGATTCCTGGCATTCCTTCTGTCGTTCCCGCGCGCTGGAGTGGCGGGAAGCTTCCACGGTGCTTCAGGTTTTCCTGGGGGGTGAACTTGAGTACCTGAATGAGTGCTTGTTTGCCCCTGCCCTTCCCCACGATGTGGGCGTTATTCAGCTCCATGTGCAGGTTCCCTCCCTTTCGGCGGCGCTTGTGGCGGAGGACTTGCGCGCTCGGGGCCTTTTGTGTTCGGCCTTGCGGTTCTTTTCCCTCCTGGAGCTGTCTTCGGATTGGCTCGTGGATGATGTGGGGACGCTTGGGTCCGTCCCGGGGTCCGGCACCTTGTCCTCTGCTGCGCGTTCGTCGGCTGCCTTGTTGAAGCTGTTCACGCCGATTTTGCGGGATGCGGTTTCCCTGTTCTATGCTTCCCGTCTCGCGTGTCGGCAGGCGGTGCTGGGTTCCTCCATGGGATCTGCTTGGGCTCTGGCTCTTAGGCGTTCTTCGCCTTTTTGTCCTCTCCTGTTTGGGGAGTCGGCCGTGGCGCAGTTTATTCAGGCTGCGTCGGCGGCTTGTCGTCCGATGTCGGACTTGTTGGTTTTCCGGGGGTCCCGGGGTGGGTCTTCCCGGAAAGGTCGTGCCAGGGCTCGGGGTTCTTCTCGTCGTGGTAGGCCTCTGGTGTCAGGTTTGGGGTTGGCTCCTCCTGCGGACCCTCCCTCGTCTGGTCGGCGCGGTGTTCGCGCTGTGCGGGGTTCTGGGTCTCGTAGGGGTCGCCGGCCCTTTCGCGGTTTGCCCCTTTGACGGGGCGATGGGGGGGCGGCTTGCGCTGCTCGCCCGCGCCTGGTCCCACGATTCGTGGGCCTTTCGGGTCGTGTCTCGCAGCCTGCGGTGGCGTTGGGTGGCCCCTCCCCTCTTTGGGGGGTCGGGGCTGGCAGGGCAGGCTTCTTCCCCTGCGCTCTGTCGAGTCGTCTTGGAGTGGGTACGCTTGGGCGTCGTCGAAACGACGTCGTCCCTCAGATGGGTTTCCCGTCTGTTTCCGGTTCCGAAACGGGACTGCGCGGACCTGCGGTTCATTCTGGACTTGTCCCGTCTGAACCCCTGGGTTCATTGCCCCTCCTTTCGGATTACTACGCTGTCTCAGGTTCGGCTCCTCTTGGAGCCGGGAGCTTGGATGGTGTCCCTGGACCTCCGGGACGCTTATTGGCATGTCCCGATTCATCCGCGGTTCAGGGACTGGCTCGGTTTTGTAGTGGGGCGTCTGAGTTACCGCTTTCATTGTCTCCCGTTCGGGTTGAACCTGGCACCTCGCGTGTTCACACGCCTTACACGGGTTGTGGTGGCTCGTTTGCGTCTCCTAGGTGTTCGAGTGTTGGCCTACCTCGACGACTGGCTGGTTTGGGCTCCCAGCCAGTCAGCTTGCTTGCTAGCCAGGGATTTGGTTCTTTCCCAGCTCGCCGGGTTCGGGTTCTTGGTGAACTGGAGGAAGTCCCATCTGGTTCCCTCTCAGGTTCGGACATGGCTGGGTCTCGTGTGGGACTCTCGAACCGCCTCCTTGTCTCTCTCTCCGGAGTCTCTCCTGCGGCTGCGGTCCCGCCTTCGTCTGTTTCTGGAGGGCCCTCGGGTCACCCGGCGGTTGCTCGAGGGGCTGTGCGGGAGCCTGAACTTCGCGATGGTGGTCTACCCGCCGGGTCGGGTTTGGCTTCGACGGCTGTTCTGGTTCCTTCGGGGTTCCCCCTTCCGCCTCTCTCGCGATCGCAGAGTTCGACCCCCGGGGGACTTGCGTCGGTTGCTGCGTCACCGGTTTCCTCTTCGGGTTTTTCGGGGTTCAGTGCCTTGGCGCCTACCCGAGCCCTCGCTCGATGTGTACACGGATGCGTCGTCTCGGCTGGGGTTTTGTGACCAGTGCTCACCAGGCCGGCCAGGGGCGTTGGGATCCGTCCTTCCGTCGAGCTCACAGTACGGTGCGGGAGTTCGCGGCAGTGTGGTTTGCTCTGGGGAGGATTCGGGTGGCCCGCGGATCGACGATTCGGCTCCATTCGGACTGCTCTCCGGTGGTTCATTGCCTGAACCGCGGGGGTTCGATGCGGTCCTTGTCTCTTTGGGGTTGGTCGCTTCGGGTGACTCGTCTGCTGAGTTCTCGGGGTTTGGCTCTCCTGGCGGTTCACGTACGGGGCGTGTCCAACGTCTTGGCCGACGCCCTGTCTCGCTTCGTTCCTCTCTCCACGGAGTGGACGGTCGACGACGAGTCCTTCCTTTGGCTTTGCCAGACGTTCGGGCGCCCCAAGGTGGACCTCTTCGCGTTGGCGGGGTCGCGGCGTCTTCCCGTTTATGCGGCGCCCTTCCCCGATTGCGAGGCCGTCGGGGTCGATGCCTTTCGGCTCGACTGGACGAGGTGGGGGTTCCTGTATCTCTTTCCCCCGGTTCGGCTGTTGCTCCAGGTCCTGACTCGCTTAGAGACTTACCGGGGGAGTGTTGTCCTTCTGGCCCCTTGGTGGCCGGCCCAGCCTTGGTTTCAGGCGCTGGTTGCTCGGTGTCCGAACCCGAGGGTTTTTCCCGCGGCTCCGCCTCTTTCAGCAGATCGGGCCGGTACGTCACGTAGCTGGTTCGATCTTCTCCTCGAGTCTTCGCGTATGGTTTTTTTTTGACTCGAGTCTATCATCATCTCTATGGTGATCAGGTGGCCTCCTTGTTGGTGTCCCACCTGAGGGCTTCTTCTCGGCGGCAGTATGCAGTTTTCCTGGCGGTCCTTCCGTTTCTTTTTGCGTCTTCGTCGTGTTAGCTCCTTGTCTGTTCGGGTGGTCTTGTCCTTCCTCTCGTGGTTGTTTCAGGACCGTCATCTTATGCCTAACACTGTCGCTTCGTATCGTGCGGCGCTGGCGGAGCCGCTTCAGCTTGCTTTCGGTATCGATGTTACGTCTGCGCCGTTTCGCAAGCTGTCTCGTGCATTGTTTCACCTCCGGCCTGCTCATGCGTCGCCTGAGCCGTCCTGGTCTTTGGACAGAGTGCTCGCTTTCCTTTCATCTCCTCGTTTCGTTGTGGCCCCTTCGGTCCAGGATTGTTTTTCCAAGGCACTTTTCTTGTTGGCTTTGGCCTCTGGGGGTCGGGTATGGGAGCTTCATGCTCTCCTCCGGCGCAGGTGTTTCTGCTCTTTTGGTCGTGGTGATAGTTTTGTTCGTTTGCAGCCGTCTCCTTCTTTTCTGGCGAAGAATAAGACTGCTGCGTTCCGGAGGGGTCCATGGGTGGTTGATGCTTGGTTGGTCTGGCCGGGGGTGCATCATGTTTTGTGATCGGCGGTTGCAGCCAGTTGTCTCGGCTTCGAGTTGAGGGGTGAGCGACGACCGCCTCCCGGGTAAGTCCCTCTTTTTCTGTCTGTGGGTAGTTAGCTCCGGGGAGCCGACGGGGCTCCCCCCAGAAAACCAGCGTTGAATGTAATGAAACGCCATTTTCTGGGTGAGTCCCGGAGGCTCCCCGGCATCCCTCCCTCCCTCCGGTCGGCGGTTTTTCGCGTTTTTGACATCCAGCCTCAAGAACTGAGGTGTGGGTAGCCGGCGCGGGGGGTCTGGGGCTCCCCCTTCCCCCTCCCGGGGAGGGGGGAGCTGCGCAGACAGCGGCGCGGCAGTGTGTGACGTCACACTAGTTTGCTTGTTTTCGGTTGGGGAGTTCTATCCACTAGTTCGGTTTTAGGTAGCAATTTTAACCAGAATAGGGGTTTGTTTTGGGGCGCTTACCTTTCTGGGTGCCTGTTCCGGTCGATGGCAGACATAGAATGCTTCCACTAACACGGGGGCTTCTATAGGCCATTGCTCCCCTTGCCTCTCTGAGGGGGCCCGGTTCTGGCCGTGGTCCCCGGTAGGCCTAAGAACTCCATACACATGACTGATGCCAAAGTCTGACATTAGCATATCAGCCTGGGATAGCTCCGGGGAGCCTCCGGGACTCACCCAGAAAATGCCGTTTCATTACATTCAACGCTGGTTTTATTTGCATGGAATGTTTGCACAAGTTTAGTCTGACTAGGGATATCAAAGATGTGTTTATTTCTGGTGTGGTGCTCATGGGTTCTATTACATCTATCAAGGAAAAGTTTCAGATCAAGACTAGCGTTTAGGAAACCAGGTTTTATACATTGAAATTGAAATTGAAATTGAAATAAGTTTATTGAGGTAAAATACACACAAAGGGATGAGGTAGCTCAAGCTATTCTCACCCCATTCAGTACAACGTGTTCATATATACATAGACACACATCACAAATAAACATATTACCAAACATCCTGAGAGGTAAACATATACATTTCCTCCTTCACAAGTAGTATGGTATCAGACGTACACACAAATACTTTTATGACCGTTTTATACATGGTTTCCAGGGAACCAGGGTTTTTATAAACCAGTTTTTTATACATGTAGATAGCACATTAGAATGTGTGGACTGAGTGTATGTTTAGTATGTTATGGGACTTAAATAGAGGGTTCTGTGTGTTGTCTGAAGACTAGGGTTCGTTACCCCAGCAAACATTTTCATGTTTTTAAAACATCCTAAAAACGACATTTCATTGTTTTCAGCACGTTTATAATTACGTTTAGAAAAGTTTTTTTGAGAACTTTTATATACAACCTTAGAACGTAAATAATTAACATTTCTAAAAACTTTTTTATAATCTTTTAATTACCTACATTAAAGCGTTTAGGGTAAATTAGGGTATAATAATTTTTTAGTTCATATCTGAAATAGAAAGGGAGAGAAAGAAAGAAGACATATCTGAGAAAGAAATGGACA